>NC_133333.1:12371859-12671859 GCF_042186555.1 Aquarana catesbeiana | reverse complement strand
CCTGTCTCGTTCCACGTCGAATAGGAAGCGCTGTCACATTTTGAATTTTTTTTTTTTTTTTTTTCGCACAAATAGAGTTTTCTTTTGGTGGTATTTGATCACCTCTGGGTTTTTTTAATTTTTTGCTAATCATGTCCCACACATATACTGTATACTAATATACAAGCACAAAAGGCAGCGCTACAAACTAAAATAACACACTACAAATGTTTAAATAGTGCTATCATACAGTGCATATGTAAAATTAAAAAAAAAATAAAAAACACAGTCCACAATTTGTAAATTTGTTTGTATATTTGTTTTTATTTGCCCTGAGTGAGCTTTCACGGTAGCTGCTTCAGCCTTAATTGGTTATAATATATACCCATTGAGGAACCGGATTGTTTCACCTAATCCAGAAGCGCTTGTTTCAGTAGGAAGAGGCGCATTTTCTACACTTTTGTTTTTCTAATATACTGTATACTACTTTACTTATATTTGCACTTTTGGTTCACATTATTTGAGCGCTGCACTAATGTTTATATGATTATTTGCACTATATGTCTAGTGAAGTGTTAGCTGCTTATTAGTCTCTAAGCACAGTTTTCCTACAATTCCAATCAAATAAAAAAAGAACAGAAAGTGTTGAAAAAAGTAAGTTTTTCTTTGTTTCTGTTATAAAATTTTGTAAACAAGTATGTTTTCTCCTTCACTGAGGAGCACTGATGATGAGGCACTAATATGCAGCACTCATAGGCAACACTGATATGTGGCGCTGATGGGCACTGATAGGTGGCACTGATGGGCACTCATAGGCTGCACTGATAGGCCGCACTGATGGGCACTTATAGGTGGCACTGATGGGTACTGATATGCAGCGCTGATGGACACTGAGGGGCACTCATAGGTGGCACTGATGGGCACTTATAGGCTGCACTGATATGTGGCACTGATGGGCACTGATAGGCTGCACTGATGGGCACTTATAGGTGGCACTGATGGGTACTGATAGGCAGCACTGATAGGCGGTACTGGTGGGCACTGATAGGTGGCACTGATGGGTGGCACTGATGGGCACTCATAGGTGGCACTGATGGGCACTCATAGGCTGCACTGATAGGCTGCACTGATGGGCACTTATAGGTGGCACTGATGGGTACTGATATGCAGAGCTGATGGGCACTGATGGGCACTCATAGGTGGCACTGATGGGCACTTATAGGCTGCACTGATATGTGGCACTGATGGGCACTGATAGGCCGCACTGATGGGCACTTATAGGTGGCACTGATGGGTACTGATAGGCGGCACTGATGGGCACTGATAGGCGGTACTGGTGGGCACTGATAGGTGGCACTGATGGGCGGCACTGATGGGCACTCATAGGTGGCACTGATGGGCACTCATAGGCTGCACTGATAGGCCGCACTGATGGGCACTTATAGGTGGCACTGATGGGTACTGATATGCAGCTCTGATGGGCACTGATGGGCACTCATAGGTGGCACTGATGGGCACTTATAGGCTGCACTGATATGTGGCACTGATGGGCACTGATAGGCCACACTAATGGGCACTTATAGGTGGCACTGATGGGTACTGCTAGGCGGCACTGATGGGCGCTGATAGGCGGTACTGGTGGGCACTGATGGGTGGTACTGATGGGACACTGTTAGATGGCACTGATAGACAGCACTGATGAGGAGCCACTGACAGGCATTACTGATGGGCACTGATTGGCATCCCTAATGGGCACTAATTGGCATCCTCGATGGGAACTGATTGGCATCCCTGGTGGGCATAGGTTGGCATCCCTGGTGGGCTCTAGCGGGCGACCCTGATGGGCTCTAGTGGGAATCTTTGATGGGCCTGCACTGATAATCAATGCGCGGATTATCAGCGCAGGACCCCCCCTGTCAGGAGAGCCGCCAATCGGCCCTCCGCTACTCGTACCTTATTAGCGCAAATTGAGGAAAATTGCTCCAGGACCTGTGCTATGTCTGCAGGGTGTTTTTATATTTACTTATGTTAACACAAATTTTTTTTTTTTTTTTTACCATAGTTCTTCCGATGATAATTTGCAAACCGTATGGCAAAGATGGAAAAAACGGAGCTACAGGTTTGATGGATTCATTTCTTTAGGCATTTCATATGGAGTTCCATCCATATCATTAGGAGAGACAGTTGTATGCCATGTAGGGGGAGGGGAGTGTGTCAGAGCCGTCCTTATAGGGAGCTTTTCAGTATCGGCGGTCAGTTTTCTTTTGTTTTTTAAGGGGAGGGAAGGACTGACTTACTTTAATTATCCCTCTCTCCTTAGCTCTATCTTTTTATCTTTTTTAATATATTTTCACTACAGGTAAAACTTGCCCCAAGGGGGCTGAGCAGTCAGATTGCTCGGGATGTTCAGCCTATTGTCAGCCCCCCAATGTGTTTTGTATTACGTTGTGTCAAGATGGCTGTAGATGCACCAAGAGTGGATATCTTATAAAAGGGAATCGCTGTGTTCCAGAAAATCAATGCTAGAGGGTAAGTGCCCATATTAACGAATTATTTATGCTTTCAATGGGTGAATCTATAGCTCCATCCCTTAGTAAGTGTTCACATTTCCTATGCGGTAATCTCAGCACCAGGACTGGAATGATACAAGGGCAAAAGAAGTGCCCTCTAGAGCTCTGCGGGGGACCCCACACCCACTCCCAGGGCAATCTGCAGGGCATAGCTGTCAAATTGGCAGCCGGCAAATAAATCCTACAAACCATGATTGAATAGTAATGTAATATTACAATGAAGTTTGGATAGTGCTTATTTGAAAGTCAAAGACATCGGCTATCGTGTACAATCCCCCCTCCCCCTTTGCGGGAGATGTACGGTGATCACATTCAAAACCCACAAACCCCCCCCCTGTGGGAGACAGACAGCGGCGATCACCCCCAACCCGCCCCACCGCGGAAGATGGTCGGCGGCGATTCCCCCCCCCAGCAGGAGATGGACATAAATGTGCCAATCAGATGCCTTACCTTAGTCCTAAGACTCCCTGGCCAATCGGGGCTTCCTGATTGGCCGGGAGGTGAATCAGGGAGACAATAGCGAATATTAATTTGCTATTGTCACACAAGTGGGTGGGATTGGGGTGCAGAGTCCACCCTTTTTGAAGCCAATTAGAGCCCTGAGGCTCTAATCATGTGGTTAAAAAAAAAAAAACATTAGAATCCATGCGTCCGGCACCCTGCTTGTAGATTAGGGGGCCGGACCCTTGGATGGGGGGGCGGCGCCCCTGCATTATGGCCCGCCACTGCTTACTAGACATGTGCGTTTAGTTTTGTACAAATCGAATATTCGTACGAATTTCCGTAAATTCGTACATTCGGGAGGATCCGAAATACAAATTGCTATGCTTACGAATTCTGTACGAGGTACAAAATTTCGTTTACGAATTTTGTATCCAAATTCCGTTACAATGGAGACGAGAATGTTCGTTAATTACGATTATTCGTTATGATGAAGTTAAATAACCCAGGAAGTCAGCACAGCACAGGGATGGTGGGAGCCCCTCATAATGAGCACAGGGATGGTGGGAGCCCCTCATAATGAGCACAGCACAGGGATGGTGGGAGCCCCTCATAATGAGCACAGCACAGGGATGGTGGGAGCCCCTCATAATGAGCAGAGCACAGGGATGGTGGGAGCCCCTCATAATGAGTACAGGGATGGCGGGAGCCCCTCATAATGAGCACAGCACAGGGATGGTGGGAGCCCCTCATAATGAGCACAGCACAGGGATGGTGGGAGCCCCTCATAATGAGCACAGCACAGGGATGGTGGGAGCCCCTCATAATGAGTACAGGGATGGTGGGAGCCCCTCATAATGAGCACAGCACAGGAATGGTGGGAGCCCCTCATAATGAGCACAGCACAGGGATGGTGGGAGCCCCTCATAATGAGCACAGCACAGGGATGGTGGGAGCCCCTCATAATGAGCACAGCACAGGGATGGTGGGAGCCCCTCATAATGAGCACAGCACAGGGATGGTGGGAGCCCCTCATAATGAGTACAGCACAGGGATGGGGGGAGCCCCTCATAATGAGTACAGGGATGGTGGGAGCCCCTCATAATGAGCACAGCACAGGGATGGTGGGAGCCCCTCATAATGAGCACAGCACAGGAATGGTGGGAGCCCCTCATAATGATAAATTCATCATAACGAACATTGGTAATTGTTCCGAAAAGTTAACGAACCTAACAAAAATTCGTATTTTGTACAAATCCAAATTGAATTTCGGACACGAATTACGAAATACGAATAAATTCTAATATGAAATGTAACTAAACAAATTTATTGACAGCGCACATGTCTACTGCTTACACCTCTGACGCGTGGCCCCTGGTAGTGTGAACAGAAGGGGCAGGAGTGAACAGTGGCACAAGTGGCTGTAGGACTTGCCAGTAGCAGAGCGGGTATCCGTGCCATGCAGGAGAGGTCATCAGTGGTCTTCTTAGAGCCAGGGGGGTTGTAGAAAGCTGGAGGATGACAGACTGAAGCAGGCTGGTACTGGCGACAAAGGGCAGGTGAGGAATGCGCTGGTAGCAGACTGAAGAACAGCAGGATGTGTCAGGTAGCAGAGTCAGGCAAGTCGGGTCATTCGTTGGCAGGTCAGATCAGCTGCAGAGGAGCAGGCAATAGAGTGGTCTTGGTACAAGCCGGGTCAGCAGCCAATCGGTAAAATAGAAGCAAATGGAGCAGACAGCAGCAGAGATCAAAGACAAGCCGGGGTCAGTGCAGACGGAGTTCAGAGAGTGGTCAGACAAGCCGGGCCAGTAACTGGAATCAGGATACAGGATAGCAGGAATACAGGATGCGGGGAAGGCTGAAAGACAAAGCAGCACTGATCCTGAGCACTGGCCGAGTTTAAATAGCCTTCTTGGTGCCAACATCTGTTACAGATGCACATGTGCGCCGCTGCGCACGAGAATGCACCGGCTCGTGTGTGTGCGCGCGAGTTCACGCATATGCATTAGCCAGTGCCCAATTTTTGTTGACACGAAACAAAGCATGTTTTAGCCTGGCAGTTACTTTTGTGAATGTTGGTGAAATGTATAATTAGATCATATAACATTTGTGGGGTTCAAAATTTTGGTGGATAAAAGAAAAAAAATGTTGGTGGGTGGTCAAAGTAATTCTTTGTTGATGTTTACAATCCATGAATTAGATTTTTAAATATCTGTGATTTTATTCCTTATAGAAGAGAAGACATCTGGCCATGGAATTTACAAACGCCATACAACTTGTCCTTGTAAAAAAAAATCTCTAGAACCAACACCAAATATGCACAGCGGGGACATGTTGTTTTGTTTCCTATATACATTATAAAGAATGTCATGGAGTCAGAAATGCTGCCTAATGTAATTTCTTTGTTATAAACATGATGATTTTTTATTTCTTTTTAAGCCTGATTACATCTATGCTTAAAGACTTTTTTTATTTTTATTATTTTTATTTGATTTTGTTTTTTTTTAATTTTTTTTTGGATAGAGTAGGGAAGGTATGTTTTGCTGCCTGTGTAACATTGGGAAGATTTTCATTTATTTCCTATCCCAGAGAAGCAACAGGAAGGAAGTGGACATTTCTGAAGGCACGCCCAATTTTTCACCTTGAGATAAGGTGTTCAAAATGTTCAAGTTTCAAAAATAGACATATATGTATTATTTCAACCCAACCTAAAGAAGCTGATCAATGTCGATTCTAAAAGGAAATGAGTACCCCCCCAGGGACATGGGACTTTTAAGGCAACTTGATATAGAGATCACGATATATGTAGAAAAATTTTAACAACATTTATTGAGATAATATTAAAAACTACTAGGTGCATACATCACCAATTAGGACATAAAATTTGAAGAAAAAACAATACAGTTGGTATGGTTGAGAACTGTTGGTCTCCTTTGTATTTCGCCGGACATGTTTCAGGATTTCAGTATTGATAAGGAAGTTGATCAATATAGTTCAAAACACTTATGTATCAACATTGACCTAGAATCTTCTCAATGTCCATTAGGGCACACAAAAGGGCATAGATCTACTTCAATGATTAACAACCGCAATACCGGGCACTGTCACCCCCTTCCTGCACAGACCAATTTTCAGCTTTCAACGCTGTCACATTTTTAATGGCAATAACTCAGTCATTCAACACTGTGAAAAAAATATAGAAAAAGGTGTGGCGCTAACTCAATTGTAAAACAACTTAATCGTTTAACATAAGTAACTAATAAAATTTATATTAAATCAATATTTATTTATTGTTTTTCATATATCTAATAAATCATATCCGTGTATAAGTGAGACGCAAAGGGAAAAATATACATGAACGGTAGAATGGATAAAATTAAAAGAAAATGGGAAATATAATTTTTTTTTTCTTTCCTTTTTTTTTTTTTCTTCTGTTGTTCAATTATTATTTTATATAATGGCCTTATATATATATATATATATATATATATATATATATATATATATATATATATATATATATATATATATATATATACTGAAAATAGAATCAATTTATGTTAAGATATACTCTGTGATATGCATGCAACTAAATGTCTAAATGTCTTATATATATATATATATATTAGTCCAAAAATTCCTTAAAAACTATTCACAGAACAGTCCATTCACTGTGATCCAAAAAAGAGAAATACAAACTCAACAGAACTTTAGAATAAATACGCCTTGTAGTAATATTGAATTCTTTCAACCAGCGACATATATGGAAGCGATGACTCTAAACCACAAAGTGTCCCCTTGGCAATGTTCAAACATAAAGGCTCGGGAGAAACATATTGAGAATCACAGCGCAATAAATGGATTTTTAAAACAGCTTACCTGTAAAATCCTTTTCTTGGAGTACATCACGGGACACAGAGCACCATAGTAATGACTACGTGGGTTTATATGCTACCTTTAGGTGATTGGACACTGGCAACCAATAGTAAGAAGGTTCCTCCCATATAACCCCTCCTATACAGGAAGTACCTTTAGTTTTTTTAGCAAGCAATGAAGATCCCAGAAAAAGAGGGGAGGGACCTCTGCGTCCCGTGATGTACTCCAAGAAAAGGATTTTACAGGTAAGCTGTTTTAAAAATCCATTTTTCTTTATTGTACATCACAGGACACAGAGCACCATAGTAATGACTATCTGGGATGTCCTAAAGCAATGCCTTTGAGGGGAGGGAACATACCTAAATCCCCTTTATTTTAAGCTCCAAATTATAAAGCTGCTTGCAGCACGCTCTGGCCAAAAACAGTCTCCTTTTGGGATCTAACATGCAGTCGGTAAAACCTGGTGAAAGTATGAACCGAGGACCAAGCGGCCGCTTTGCAAACCTGAGCCATCGACACCTGTTGGCGCACTGCCCAAGATGTACTAACTCCTCTGGTAGAGTGAGCTTTAAGATATCGAGGTGGAACCTTGTGTTTCAACTCATAGGCCTGGATAATGACCTGATGAATCCACCTAGAGATTGTAGAACTAGTTGCTGCCTGTCCTTTCCTAGGACCCTCAGGCAGCACAAAAAATGAGTCAGACTTCCGAAAAGGGGCTGACATATCCAAGTAAACCTTATAAGCTCTCGCCACATCCAGTGAATGGAGCAATCTTTCCTCCTTAGATCTAGGGTTAGGAAAGAAGGAAGGTAAAATGATATCCTGATTAAAGTGAAAACTAGAAACCACTTTGGGTAAAAACTGTGGACGGGGCCGCATCACCACCTTGTCCTGATGAGCAAACAGAAAGGGTTTCTCACAAGAAAGGGCGGCCAACTCGGAGACCCTTCTTGCTGAGGTTATAGCCACCAAAAAAAACAATTTCCTAGTCAATAAGATCAAAGGAATCTGCCTAATAGGCTCAAAGGGTTGACTCTGTAGAGCTGAAAGCACTAAGTTCAAGTCCCATGGGCACAAGTGTGGTCTAATTGGTGGCCTTACATGTAGTACACCCTTAATAAAGGTTCGTACCAATGAATGAGACGCAATTGGTCTCTGGAAGAAAACCGATAAGGCCGAAATCTGTCCTATAATGGTTCCTAAGGTCAAGTTTAAGTCAATTCCTGCTTGCAGGAAGGCAAGAACCCTCCCAATTGTATACTTGTGAGGGTGCCATCTTCTCTTCTCACACCATGAAATATATGATTTCCAGACTCTATGGTAAATTTTTCTAGACACTGGCTTTCTAGCATTTATCAAAGTAGCCAGAACAGAACCCCTGATACCACGGTCTTTTAGTACTCTGGTCTCAATAGCCATGCCATCAAATTCAGCGAGCGTAAAGAAGGATGGTATATTGGACCTTGGGACAGTAGGTCTGGGCGTAATGGAAGACCCAATGGGTCCCCTACTGCCATCCTCACACTCTGTGAATACCAAGACCTTCTTGGCCATCGTGGGGCCACCAGAATTACCGTTTTCTGCTCCATCTGTATCCTGCGTAACAGGTGCGGCAGCATCTGGATCGGAGGAAAGGCGTAATTTAGAGAATACCGATCCCAGGGAACCACCAATGCATCCGTCCCCATGGCAAGTGGATCCCTGGTTCTGGACACAAAGCTGTCCACCTTGGCATTGAACCTGGATGCCAGAACATCCACCTCTGGCATCCCCCAACCAGGGCTGTGTTTTAGGCCTAGGGCGGCACTTTGCGAGGGGCGGCAAAAAAAGCCACCCCCCGCATGAGAGAAAGTCCCCCCACCCGATTCCCGGCTCCCAAGGCCGCCCCCCGCACACAGGCAGCCCACAGCGGCCGCCTTGCTGTAGCGGCGCTGCTGTGTATGGGTGTGCTTGGCAGAGGGTGGAGGGGCGTGTGTATGGGCATGCTTAGCAGAGCTCACGCCCCTCCACCCTCTTCCAAGCACGCCCATACACACGCCCCTCCACCCTCTGCCAAGCACGCCCATACACAGCAGTGCCGCCCGCTACAGCAAGGCGGCCGCCATGGGCTGCATGTGTGCAGGGGGGGTGGGGGGGGAATCGGGTGGGGGGACTTTCTGTCATGCGGGGGGGCAGCGTGTGACTCACGCTCCCATAAGCGGCCGGTGACTGGCGGAGGTGGAGCCTTATGCTCCGCCTACCCTCCTTCACACTGCTGGACTCTTCTCCTCGGCACTGAGGCGGGGTCTAGCAGTGACATCAGGTGAGAGAGAGAGAGAGAGGCACAAGGGAACCCCCCAGGACAGCAGGTAAAGTTGTTGAATAAATTATATCAGTGTTATGGGAACAGTGTTGGCATTTGATGGCACAGTGGCTACAATTGATGGGCACAGTGACAGCTTTTTAGGGCACAGTGGCTGCAATTGATGGGGCACAGTGGCTGTGTTTGGTGGGCACAGTGGCTGCGTTTGATGGGCACAGTGGCTGCGTTTGGTGGGCACAGTGGCTGCAATTAAGGGGCACAGTGGCTGCAATTGATGAGCACAGTGGCTGCGTTTGATGGGCACAGTGGCTGCAATTGATGGGCACAGTGGCTGCGTTTGGTGGGCACAGTGGCTGCGTTTGGTGGGCACAGTAGCTGCGTTTGATGGCACAGTGGCTGCGTTTGATGGCACAGTGGCTGCAATTGATGGGCACAGTGGCTACAATTGATGGGCACAGTGTCTGTGTTTGGTGGGCACAGTGTCTGCGTTTGGTGGGAACAGTGGCTGCAATTGGTGGGCACAGTGGCTGCATTTGATGGGGCACAGTGTCTGCGTTTGGTGGGCACAGTGGCTACAATTGATGGGCACAGTGTCTGTGTTTGGTGGGCACAGTGGCTGCGCTTGATGGGCACAGTAGCTGCGTTTGGTAGGCACAGTGGCTGCCTTTGATGGGCACAGTGGCTGCAATTGATGGGCACAGTGGCTGCGTTTGGTGGGCACAGTGGCTGCAATTGATGGGCACATTGGCTGCATTTGGTGGGCACAGTGTCTGTGTTTGGTGGGCACAGTGTCTGCGTTTGGTGGGCACAGTGGCTGCAATTGGTGGGCACAGTGGCTGCGTTTGATGGGGCACAGTGTCTGCGTTTGGTGGGCACAGTGGCTACAATTGATGGGCACAGTGTCTGTGTTTGGCGAGCACAGTGTCTGCGTTTGGTGGGCACAGTGGCTGCGATTGATTGGGCACAGTGAGGCTGCAATTGATGTCTTTTTTTTTCTGAATTTTTTAGTTTGTTTGCACCCCCCCTAAAACTTTTGAGCACCAGCCACCACTGGCATGTGCAAAGTGCTCCATGCATGCTAAAATCAATGCAAACCCTTTAAACAGTCCACATTTAGTGAAAGTGCATTAATATGCAGATCATGATATTGCAATAAAGTGCTCCATCAATGCTAAAATCAATGCAAACTCATTAAAGAGGAGTCCCGCCCCCACCCTGTGAAAACATTAAAACTCAGCAGCTACAAATACTGTAGCTGCTGACTTTTAATATTAGGACACTTACCTGTCCAGGGATCCCGCAATGTCGACACCTCAGCCGATTTTCGGATTGGCTCTTGGGTTTTGCCACCATCATTCATGGTAAGGTAAACCGGACGGTTCACTACTGCACGTGTGCGAAGCGCGTTGCACTTTCTGAATGCCCCAGTGGAGGAAGGAGGAGGGGGGCCGAACTTCAGAGGGGGCAGCACAGTCTCCAGGGAGTGGGGAAGGGTACCTGTCAAAAACAGGTACCTGTTCCCCCCTCCTCCCTGAAAGGTGCCAAATGAGCCTAAAGGGGAAGGGGTGTGGTTTACAGATGATAGGGTGGGTCTTAAACAGGAAGGGGTGTGGCCTCGGCAGCCAGGGGTGGGTCGTATTTAAATTAGGGGGGTGCATGAGTTTAGTCAGGCCTAGGGCAGCACAAAACCTAAATACACCACTGCCCCCAACGCTGGCATATTTGAAGGAAAACTTCGGGGTGGAGGGACCATTCCCCTGGCAACAACTGCTGACGACTTAGGTAGTCTGCCTGCCAATTGTCCACCCCCGGAATATAGACTGCCGACAGAAATGGCACGTGTCTCTCTGCCCAAGTCAGTATACGATTTATTTGTTTTTGGGCTGCCCAGCTCCGGGTACCCCCTTGGTGGTTGATGTATGCCACCACTGTGGAATTGTCGGACTGGACTCTGACCGGAGACCCCTGCAGCCTGGCTGTCCAGAATATGAGGGCCAAGCGAGCTGCTCTGTTTTCCAACAGATTGATCGGCAAGGTTTTTTCTACCTGGGACCATTTTCCCTGTACGGAGGCCTCTTCCAATACTGCTCCCCAGCCGAGATGACTGGCGTCTGAAGTTACCACCTTCCAAGTTACTGGCGGAAAGGCCTTTCCATTTTTTAAGTTGCTGGTCTTTGACCACCAAGAGAGGTCCTGTTTTACCTTTGGGGATAGAGATATTGAATGATCCAAGGCTAGGAGAGACTTGTCCCAAGCCTCCAGGATCGTTCTCTGGAACAACCTGGAGTAAAACTGCGCATAAGGAACTACGCTGAAAGATGACTGCAGTCTCATGCATAATCGAATTCAAGGGTCTTTCTACCCTTTTGACTTTCCTGACCAGCTCCACTATTGAGCTGACCTTCAAGGGGGGTAAAAACACCCTTTCCTTGGTCGTATCCAGGATCAAGCCTAGATATGTCAAGATTTGAACTGGATGAAGAGCTGACTTGTCCATATTCAGAATCCAACCTAGGCATCTCAGAACATGAACTGTAGTTGCAACGTTCTTTATCAGGGTGGAATAGGACTGGTCCTTCAACAGAAGACCGTCCAGATATCCTATCACCGATATCTTCTGAGACCTTAGAAAGGCCAATACCAGAGCCAACACCTTTGTGAAGACTCGAGGGGCCGTAGCCAGACCGAACGGTAGTGCTACAAACTGGAAATGACGCTCTTCTACTGAAAAGCATAGAAACCTCTGATGTTGTCCGAAAATCGGTACATGCAGGTATGCATCCTTGATGTCTATGGATGCTAAATAGTCCCCTTTTCTTAGAGACGCTATCACTGAGCGAACCGATTCCATCCAGTTCATTCTGAAAGTTTGGACTTTTAAAAAGGAATTGAGGGATTTGAGGTCCAGAATGGGCCTTACTTCCCCATTTGGTTTCGGCACTAGGTTTGAATAAAACCCTTTGAACTTTTCTTTGTGCGGAACCTTGGTAATCACCTCTTGCCTTTTTAGCTGTTCTAAGGCTAGGAATAGGCTTTTCTTCTTTTCTAGATCTGAAGGAACTCTTTATCTCATAAATCAATTTGGGGGAAAATCGCGGAACTCTATTTTGTAGCCCTGCGTTATAGTGGAGATAACCCACTTGTCCTGCACCCACCCTGCCCAAGCATCTGCGAACCGCCGCAGTCTGCCCCCCACTTGTAAGAGTGGGGGCGTCCCTTCACAAGGAGGACTTGGCATTGGCCTTATTCGGCTTCTGAGTCCAAGTTCTTTTCTGACCCTGAGGTCTTTTAAAGGCAGGTGGTTGAGGCCGTCAATACTTCTTGGGAGAAGATGTGCCTGGCCCAGGAGCGTTTGGAATTTTAAAGGAAGGCTGCTTATTCCTTCTTTTCACCGGAAGCAAGGAGCTCTTTCCTCCTGAGATTTTTTGGATATACTTATCCAGTTCTTCTCCAAACAAACGTTCCCCATGAAAGGGAAAACCCGCAAGTAGCCTCTTGCAAGGCATCTCGGCTGACCAGTTCTTTAACCACAAAACTCTGCACATATGCACTGAGAGTAGCACAAAGCGAGACATTTGCTGGATTGAGTCTTTTAATGCATCTATTGCAAAACACAAAGCCCGAGGAAGTTCTTTCAATTCATCAGAATATTCCTCTTGGACAGGTAGGTTCCTGACCAGACTTTTAAAACGGTCCTTCAGGGATTGACAGATCCCAATCGCCGCAAACAGCTGGTTGTACTGCTGACCCGGCCACCACAAAGGAGGCCTTAAGCAAAGATTCCAGCTTCTTATCTGCTGGGTCTTTAAACCCTTGGGCATTATCCACTGGACAGGTTAAGCTTTTATTTACTGAAGAAATAGCCGCATCTTTTAAAGGTGTATCCCACCTTTTTTGAACTTTTCCTCCATTGGGTACAAAAAGGAAAACCTTTTAGGAGGTAAGTATATTCTGTCCGGATGTTCCCAAACAGCGTAAACCAATTACTCCAATAATGGATGCACAGGAAACGCCTGAGAACCTTGCAAAGGACGCAAGGATCCCAATGTAGAACAGGAAATTTCTGGCCCTTGTACAGGGGGCAACTTAAAACCTGTTCTTACCATTTTGGTTAAAGCCTGGATAAACAGCTTTTGGGATTGCGAAGCCGTCAACGGTTCCTCTGAGCCTGAGTCCCCTGCAGAGGGCTCCTCTGCTTCAGCATCTTTATCCCTTATGGCCACCTCCTCAAAATCCTCTGCCCATTCAGGATCCAAATCACAAGGACCCAATTGGCTGAGTCCTGGTGCTCAAGTGACTCAGCACTGGGACCAGGCTCAGGAGAGGGAGATCTATTTCGTTTCTTCCCTCCCTGCGTTACTGAGGCAATCATACCCGCTATTTTGCCTTCAAGACCAGCGAGAGCTGACGTTAAGTCATCCTTAGTAACATAAGCCGAAACAGGGACATTGGTGGTGGCCACAACGCCTGACAAATGCAATGGCTCAACCAGGTCAAATGCCACAGGTCTTTCAGGGGAGACAGATGCTGCAACAACCCGAGGTTGATCTCCTGTTTTTGAAGGAGTCACTTTACCCTCTGTATTAATCCTGCTCCCTGCACCTCGTTTTCTGGAAGACATGCTTACAGGATTAGAGGAAACTTACTGTGTTATATGGCTGTATATAAGCCTACTATAGCCTCCTTACAAAGTTTGCTAATGCCCGACTCACGTGCCCTGCTCTGTGTCCCACTGCGACCGGCTCCCGGCTCCTCTGAGCCTTAGCGAACAGTACTGACACACGCAGGCACCTGACTTCCCTATGCGTGCGTCGTCACGTGACGTCCGCACGCCCCGGGCCTTACTGCGCATGCGCACGCCCGCGGGAAACACCCGGCCGCGATGTCACCACGCCGCCCACTAGAGCATGCGCAGGAGGGAGAGGGTTGCGCATGTATGCGCCGTCTGCGCGTGCACGCTACCCGTACACGTGCCCGTGACCCCACGCGCGGTCTCTGACAGGGAACCAAATGTGTGCAACTGCTGCAGAACCCCCCCGTGGACACAAAGGGTACATACTCAGGCATAGACATAACATTACCTTGCAATTTATAGGTTAAAAAAAGGGGTTTCCAAATGAAGCACTCACCAGTCCTTGTAGCAGAGCCTGAGACAGGCTCAATCTTCCCCCATCACCGTGGGTAACGCCACTGAGAACCTTCAGAGACCGGGTCCCCTGTTATTTTAGGGTCCACACCCCTGGACCTGTAAAGCACCCTTTAGGTTTCCTTGGGCAAATAAAAAGACCAGGAATACCATATCACAAGGGTCCAGCTCCATAAGGAAACATTACAGGCAAGACCACGTTCTTGAATGGCTCGGGTACCATCCACTTTAGCATGATATGCCATCCGAATGGATCCGATTATAACATCCTCACTGGGACATTATCTGAAGCAAGAGCTTTCACAGCTGTGACCATCACCTTCAAGACACTGACAAAAAACTAAAGGTACTTCCTGTATAGGAGGGGTTATATGGGAGGAACCTTCTTACTATTGGTTACCAGTGTCCAATCACCTAAAGGTAGCATATAAACCCACATAGTCATTACTATGGTGCTCTGTGTCCAGTGATGTACGATAAAGAAATGTTTATTGCACATAAGTAAAAAAACATGTGAGTAAAACAATGCGCACTTACATTTAGGAGTGCTGTAAGGTAGCACCAACATGTACAGCTTTAGGTTAGTGTGCGCGCCCTCTCCCCAAGATGCGGCGTGCGTTCCAAACCACAAGAGATGAGAACCAAGAAACCTGCATGTGACGTCAGTAAAGGGCGCACGTGCAGCCTCTATGTATTTCGTAGTTCAACACGTCTTTATAAAACCTGGTGAGTTTGTATTTCTCACGCCCGATTTGTGGTGGAGCACTATTTGAAGGATACATTTTTTCCTGCACTTTTTTTTTTTTTTTTTGGATCACGATGAATGGACTGTTTTGTGAAGAGTTATTGAGTATTTTTTTGGGACTTTTATTTATATATTTAAATATTGATTTATTATGAATTTTATTACCATGGGTTGTTTCATTTGTTACTTATGTTAAATGATTAAGCTGTTTTACAATTATCACATGAGTTAGCGTCACACCTTGTTCTATATTTTTTTGTGGTTTCTTCCACTTTGAAAGGGGCTGCTTCACTCAATACTACTCACAAAATTTTTGGCGCCATCACTTGTCACTTTATATATATACAGTATATCCACATGCAACACTGTACCCAAATTACATTTTTGTATTTTGTTTTTTTGAGCTTCCTTTTACTTTCAATCAATTTTTATTGAGAATATCAAACTTAACATATCATAATGGTAGCAATGCAGAAAAATTAGCATAGCCGGTACAAACAAACATGGTCTGAGCATAATACTAACAGAATATTTACCAGGATACATATAGCGTACCTAAAGCAGGTATAATGATGGAAAAAAAAAAAATGAGTGAGAGGTACCCTTTAGTACCTGGGTACTAAGTAGACTGAGTAAGGGGCATCCTATTCAATAATACGTGGAGCATAGAAAGCTCAAGAGGGTGGACTTGTGAGTCTGGTTCTGCTGTTCATAGGAGGACTGAAGGGTGCACCATGGTCGTGTCAATGGAACATTTGGATACCCTAGACCTAGCTCTCGGGTCCCCCTGTTTAAAGGCAAAGGCAAAACCTCCTCACTAAAATAATATTTTTTCCATTAAACTATAACCTTCTCGGCAGCCCGATAGGAAAGAGAACTGTGAAAACTAGAGTTGTGAATTTGAATCCCGCCTAGGGGATATCAATAGTTAACAGAAAGTTCTATGGGGGAGTCCCCGGTGCTGTGGCCCAGAAGGATAGAGCAGTCCAGCCTAGAGCTTTCTTTTGGTGGTATTTAATCACTACTGAGGGTTTTTTTTGTAAATAAACAAAACAATACAGAAAGTTTTCTTTGTTTTTGTTATTAAAATGTGCAAATAAATAATCTTCATAAATTTAGGCCAAAACGCATAAATTTCTTTGGTAAAACTAACCCAAACCAGTGTATATTATTTAGTCTGTAGGAAAGTTTTAGATTTTACAAACTATGATATATGCATATGAAAATTGATCAGTCCTGATGTACTGATGACAGTCCAAGGTATTTAGTAAGAGGCACGATGAGCTTTTTGAAGTTGTCATTTTTTGGAAAATGAAGAAATTATAGAATGTTTTTTTTTCACAATTGTTTTTTTTTACCAGAACAGTACAGCATCATCATATATGACTAATGTGGCGATGATCAAGGATACTGACTGTTGACAGTATTGAAAAATCAAATAATAATAATAGTTTTTTCTGCTTTTTTTTTTTTTTACACAATTTTTTTTTATTTATTTTTTCTTTTTTGCAATTTTTTCTTTACATACTGTCACCAGAGCATTGCAGTGTCATCATATGACTGGTGTGGCAGTGATCAGTAATATTGACTGATAACAGTATTGAAAAAATAAATAATAATAATAATATTTTTTTCTGTTTTTTTAATTTATTTTTTATTTTTTTACAATTTTTTAAAATATTGTGACCAAAGCAGTGCATTGTTTTTTTAGACTATGATTGGCCACAGCTAACACATGGTACAGATGCACTATGATTGGCCCTGTATGTACCATGTGAGCAATGTGACCAATTCACTGAGATCATCAAAATAGTAGACAATGAATGAAACCTATTCATTGTGTACAACTGTCATGTGATGGCTGTGATTGGTCACAGCGATCACATGGTCCTGGGGCCAGCCCAGTACAATGATCAGTCTTCTGCTGTGTTAGGTGCGCACAGCAGGTTAGAGATCGTGTTGTAGCATTGCCCTTAGGGTATGTAACTGGGAGGATGTCATGTGACGCTGACCCGAAATAGCAGTGTTCCTACTTGGCCATCATTTGTCGAAATTTCTCGAAATTTGAAGTAAGATCAAGTGTAGTATCTGTTCTTATCAGTTGCCAGAGGAGGCGCTATGCTACTTCCAAATGGGGAGGGCAGATGCAAATCCGAAGGTGTAATTGTACCTGGATGGTCTGTTTCGGTAGGGCGCTCTTTGGTCATAGAGGCTGATGATTGGTTGTGTCTGAGCAGGCCAGAAGGGTGCTTCTGGTGAGGATGGGCGCTGCAACGGTCTGGCCGAAGGGTCAGGTCCCTGGCCTTCTGGCCTAGATTGGTGCGGTCCTTGCTCCCGTCAGTTTTTCGGGAAAGAACACTGGCCCCCCTTTTCCACCAGGGGGGGCGGTTAGTATTTCCTGAATGTAATTAGGTAGGAGCGATGAGAGTGGTGGTTGAGCCCTTGCGTCCAGGGCTCTCCGTAATAGACATGTGCAGGATGAAAAAATTCGTTTAGTTTAGTTTCGTTTCGATTCGTTATTTAACTTAATTCGTTTAGTTAAATTCGTTGCATTCATTACATTCGTTTTCGGAATTCGTTTCGTTCCGTATTCGAATTCGAAAAAATTCGACCGCATTCGAAAAAATTCGACTGCATTCGAAAAAATTCGACCGTATTCGAAAAAAACTATCAAATTCGAAAAAATTCTAACACATTCGAAAAAAACTGTCAAATTCGAAAAAATTCTACCACATTCGAAAAAAACTATCAAATTCGAAAAAATTCTACCACATTCGAAAAAAACTATCAAATTCGAAAAAATTCTAACACATTTGAAAAAAACTGTCAAATTCGAAAAAATTCTACCACATTCGAAAAAAACTATCAAATTCGAAAAAATTCTACCACATTTGAAAAAAACTATCAAATTCGAAAAAATTCTACCACATTCGAAAAAAACTGTCAAATTCGAAAAAATTCTACCACATTCGAAAAAAACTATAAAATTCGAAAAAATTCTACCACATTCGAAAAAAACTATCAAATTCGAAAAAATTCTACCACATTCGAAAAAAACTATAAAATTCGAAAAAAACAATAACTGAATTTGAAAAAGTAAACTATATATAACCATTTTGCGAAATTTGAAATTCGTATAGAATGAAATCGAATTCCAATAGAAAAGATTAGGATAGAATAGAAAGTATAAAAGAATAGCATAGAAAAACAATAGATCAGAATAGAAAAAAATATAATATATTGTATTCTAAGCTTTTCTATTTGAATTCGAATTCATTCTGTACCAAATTCCAATTTTGGAAGATGGTTAAATATATATATTATATATTTTTTCTATTCTGTTCCATTGTTTTTCTATGCTATTCTTTTCTATTCTATTCTAAATTTTTCTATTCGAATTTGAATTAATTCTATGCGAAATTCAAATTTCGGAAGATGGCTTCTAAAATTAGAATTTCGTATAGAATGAATTCGAATTTGAATAGAAAAGATTAGAATAGAAATAGAATAGACTAGAAAAACAATAGAACAGAAGAGAATAAAATATAATATATATATTTTTTTTTCTATTCTGTTTCATTGTTTTTCTATGCTATTCTTTTTTATTCTATTCTAAACTTTTCTATTCGAATTTGAATTCATTCTATACGAAATTCGAATTTCGGAAGATGGCTTCTGAAAGTGGAATTTTTCGTATAGAATGAATTCGAATTTGAATAGAAAAGATTAGAATAGAAAATAATAGACTAGACAAACAATAGAACAGAACAGAATAAAATATAATATATATAATTTATTCTATTCTGTTCTATTGTTTTTCTAGTCTTTTCTCTTCTACTCTAATCTAATCTTTTCTATTCAAATTCGAATTCATTTTATAAGAAATTCAAATTTCGGAAGATGGCTTTATATATATATACATATATATATATATATATATATATATATATATATATATATATATATATATATATTCAATATTCAAATTCGAATAGAAAAGTTTAGAATAGAATAGAAAAGAATAGCATAGAAAAACAATGAAACAGAATAGAAAATTATATATATCTTCCAAAATTCGAATTTCATATAGACCGAAATCAAATTTGAATGTAGTATTCTAATGAAGATTAGAATAGAATAGAAAATAATAGAAAAGAATAGACTAGAAAAACAATAGAACAGAATAGAAGAAAATATAATATATAGAATGAATATTTGAATATTTGAATTTGAATTGAAAATACTATTATAGAATATAAAATAATAGAAAAGAAAAGCATAAAAAAAAATAGAAGAGAATAATAAAAAAAAAATTATATATATATATATATATATATATATATATATATATATATATACATATTCTATTGCTTTATTATTTTATATTCTACCTTATTGTTTTTTTTAGAAAAACGTTTTCTATTTTTTTTTAATTTGATTATGTTTTCGAATTCGATTCGAATATGTTTTCGAATTCGATTCGAATATGTTTTCGAATTCGATTCGATTATGTTTTCGAATTCGATTCGAATATGTTTTCGAATTCGATTCGAATATGTTTTCGAATTCGATTCGAATTCGTTCGTTTTTTTTCGGATTCGTTTAAATTCTTTACTTTTGTCATTCGGAAATTCGGATGCATCCGAATTTCCGAATAATGAAAAATTCGTCCGAATTTCGATTCGGAACGAAACGAAATGCACATGCCTACTCCGTAAGCTCTTAGAGCTCCAGGCCTTCCTGGTAGGGGTGGGGGCTGCGCCGGTCTGGCTGTGGGCCAGGGTTGGAAAAAAGCAAATGGTGTATGTGCTCCTGGAGTGGCAGTCAAGGGGTGGCGTAAGATCACTGTGAGTGAGGCTCACTTTGATTTGTGGCACCACGGTCACTGCACCATACCACATTTTTTTCTCCCCTGCCTCCTGAGCCGGGCCTTTTGGCTGGGACCCCAGAAATTTTTGATTCCTGGCCAGAGGGCCTGGTCATTGTTTCACAAAATTACCACTTTCCACTCTCCACTTCCTTCTCCCCCACTTTCTTTTATTTAAACCCTTGTTTGTCACTTTTTGTGTTTTTATGTTTGTACACGGTTTTTGCCATAGTTGCCAACATTGTAAAAAAATTTATAGGGACACTTTTTTTGGCTGTAGGTGGAGTCTTATTATAATTAGGGGGTGGGGCATGCGTTTGTAGGTGTGGCATAGTAAAAAGAAAAATGCGGCACGCTTAGCGCGCCGCGCTGAAGAATGGGCG
Source organism: Aquarana catesbeiana (assembly GCF_042186555.1). Lineage (NCBI taxonomy): Eukaryota > Metazoa > Chordata > Amphibia > Anura > Ranidae > Aquarana > Aquarana catesbeiana. The sequence goes on along the minus strand of NC_133333.1, from coordinate 12,651,547 downwards.
TGGTTTACATGAAATCGTGGGCGTGGCTTATATGGGCGTGGTTTGCGTGGGGTGTGGTTAGAGTCTGAGATGAATGAGAGATGGAGAAAGAAAGGGGAAAAGAGGGAGGGAGGGAGAGAGAAGGAAGAAAAGAGGGATGGTGGGACAGCAGGCCCAGATGCTACAACACAATAGAAATGTCTATTCCAGAGTTTTACAAATCAGCAGATAAAGATACTCCAAACACCTGGTGTTAGCGCTTCAATCATCCCAGCACCATGGTTGTTATGGTGTCAGGATGATTGAGGCGCATTATTACTATTATTACATTGTAATATAGAATGAAATCATTCAACTCACCATAATCCTGAATCAGTGGGACCCCTGAGCGTATCACCTGCCACGTCGCCTGCCACCAGATGCCACCAGGTGCCCCCAGCAGAGTCTGTCCTTACATCAGGTGCCCCCAGCAAGTCCCTCCTAACTTTAGATGTCCCCAGTGGAGCCCCCTTACATCAGATGTCCCCAGCGGAGCCCCCCTTACATCAGATGTCCTCAGCGGGGAGCCCCCCTTACATCAGATGTCCCCAGCGGAGCCCCCCTTACATCAGACGTCCCCAGCAGAGCCCTCCTTACATCAGGTGTTCCCAGCGGGGAGCTCCCCTTACATCAGACGTCCCCAGCGGAGCCCCCTTCTATCAGACGTCCCCAGCGGAGCCCCCCTTACATCAGATGTCCCCAGCAGAGCCCCCCTTACATCAGATGTCCCCAGTGGAGCCCCCTTTACATCAGGTGTTCCCAGCGGGGAGCCCCCCTTACATCAGACGTCCCCAGCGGAGCCCCCCTTACATTAGACGTCCCCAGCAGAGCCCCCTTACATCAGATGTCTCCAGTGGAGCCCCCCCTTCATCAGGTGTTCCCAGCGGGGAGCCCCCCCTTACATCAGACGTCCCCAGCGGAGCCCCCTTGCATCAGACATCCCCAGCAGAGCCCCCTTACATCAGATGTCCCCAGCGGAGCCCCCCTTTACATCAGGTGTTCCCAGCGGGAGCCCCCCTTACATCAGGAGTCCCCAGCGGAGCCCCCCTCACATCAGGAGTCTCCAGCAGAGCCCCCCTCACATCAGGAGTCCTCAGTGGCGCCCCCCTCACATCAGAAGTCCTCAGCGGAGCCCCCCTCACATCGGGAGTCACCAGTGGAGCCCCCCTCACATCAGGAGTCCTCAGTGGAGCCCCCCTCACATCAGGAGTGCCCAGCGAAGCCCTCCTCACATCAGGTGTCCCCAGTGGAGTCTCCCCTCACATCAGGTGTCCCCAGCGGAGCCCCCCTCACATTAGGAGTCCTCAGTGGAGCCCCCCTCACATCAGGAGTCCCCAGCGGAGCCCCCCTCACATCAGGAGTCCCCCCTCACATCAGGAGTCCTCAGTGGAGCCCCCCTCACATCAGGAGTCCTTAGCAAAGCTCCCCCTCACATCAGGAGTCCCCAGCAGAGCCCCCCTCACATCAGGAGTCCTCAGCGGAGCCCCCCTCACATCAGGAGTCCTCAGCGGAGCCCCCCTCACATCAGGAGTCCCCAGCGGAGCCCCCCTCACATCAGGAGTCCTCAGCGGAGCCCCCTCACATCAGGAGTTCCCAGCGGAGCATCCCCTCACATCAGGAGTCTCCAGCGGAGCCCCCTCACATCAGGAGTCCCCAGCGGAGCCCCCCTCACATCAGGAGTCCCCAGTGGAGCCGCCCTCACATCAGGAGTCTTCAGTGGAGCCCCCACTTACATCAGGAGTCCCCAGCGGTGAATCTGCCACCATTACAGAAGGCCAAGGGGGAACAAAACAATGTCTCCGCCGGCCACATGGTTACAATAGAATCACCGCCCACCCCCGCCCCTTTCCATAACAGACTGGCAGTGGGGAGGAGTGGGGCGGAGCGGGGATGGGCGGAGCGGGGCGGAGGGTTGGCTGAGCAGGGCAGAGCGGGGCGGAGCGGGGGGGTGGGCGGCGCCGCAGCAGCATCGGTTTCTATTGTAGCCAACCAGCTCCACTCCACCTCTGGTCTTATCAAAAATGGCAGCCGGCGGAGACAATGTCTCCGCCGGCCCTGTGGACCTCTAGCAGCGGCGGCGAAAAATCGGTAAAAAAGTGGATTTCTCTGGACATTTCCCGGGAATTAATAAAATCGTGAAATAAGTCTAAATCCGGGGAATGTCCTGGGAAAGGAACAAAAAAGGTGGGACTTTAAATGAAACATGCACTCCAGGAGACAACACCGCCACCATGAATATGGCAGGTACCCAAAAATAGAGCAGAACCAAAAACGTTAAGTAGAAGCATCACATGACATCAATTGGCATAAAATGATTTAATAATGTAAGATTGTAGAAAAGGTACACATTGTAACATGGTCCATATTGGTACTATAAACAACCTAGATCTAAGAGAGCCGAGTCTTACATCATACATAAAATGTATCATAAATACAAAAATAGTTTTATATTGTAAACATTGTATATTGTAAACATTGTAGAAAGCAGTTTCATAGATAACAGGTCTCAATAACAATCCATTGTATTCTTAGTTGGTAAAAAATATATCCAATTTAAATGTAGAGTAGGAATAAAGATAAAAGCTGATGCAATTATAGACAACGGGGGGGCCAAGTAATGGCTCGTAATCCCATAGTAGAACAACTTAATTGGTTCATGCCATAAATAATGTAGATAGCCAAATTCACTGAGGTGTGTCTCCATAGTAGATGATTATAGTCATCGTTGATTGGTATGGTCCAATTAGTATGTATATAGTAGTAGGGTAATATGGTATAAACGTAGGGGCATCTATTGGCTCAACGCGTTTCGTGGCGAATGCCACTCTTCAGGAGCAAGTATGAGGTAGGTGTCCCTGGACAGGTAAGTGTCCTACTATTAAAAGTCAGCAGCTACATTTTTAGCTGCTGAGTTTTAATGCTATCACGGGGGGGGGGTGTCTCACTGTGCCCCATCAAACGCAGTCACTGTGCCCATCAAACGCAGTCACTGTGCCCATCAAATGCAGCCACTGTGCCCATCAAATGCAGCCACTGTGCCCCATCTAACGCAGCCACTGTGCCCCATCAAACGCAGCCACTGTGCCCCATCAAACGCAGCCACTGTGCCCCATCAAACATAGCCATTGTGCCATCAAACATAGCCATTGTGCCCTCAAACGCAGCCACTGTGCCCATCAAATGCTGCCACTGTGCCCTCAAACGCAGCCACTGTGCCCCATCAAATGTAGCCATTGTGCCATCAAACATAGCCATTGTGCCCTCAAACGCAGCCACTGTGCCCATCAAATGCTGCCACTGTGCCCTCAAACGCAGCCACTGTGCCCATCAAACGCTGCCACTGTGCACATCAAATGCAGCCACTGTGCCCCATCTAACGCAGCCACTGTGCCCCATCAAACGCAGCCACTGTGCCCCATCAAACGCAGCCACTGTGCCCCATCAAACGCAGCCACTGTGCCCCATCAAACGTAGCCATTGTGCCATCAAACGTAGCCATTGTGCCATCAAACATAGCCATTGTGCCCTCAAACGCAGCCACTGTGCCCATCAAATGCTGCCACTGTGCCCTCAAACGCAGCCACTGTGCCCCATCAAACGTAGCCATTGTGCCATCAAACATAGCCATTGTGCCCTCAAACGCAGCCACTGTGCCCATCAAATGCTGCCACTGTGCCCTCAAACGCAGCCACTGTGCCCATCAAACGCTGCCACTGTGCCCTCAGACGCAGCCACTGTGCCCATCAAACGCTGCCACTGTGCCCATCAATTGCAGCCACTGTGCCCATCAATTGCAGCCACTGTGCCCATCAATTGCAGCCACTGTGCCCATCAAACGCAGCCACTGTGCCCATCAAATGCAGCCACTGTGCCCTCAAATGCAGCCACTGTGCCATCAAACGCAGCCACTGTGTCCATCAAACGCAGCCACTGTGCCCTCAAACGCAGCCACTGTGCCCTCAAACGCAGCCACTGTGCCCTCACACGCAGCCACTGTGCCCTCAAACGCAGCCACTGTGCCCATCAAATTCTGCTAGTGCCCATCAAATGCAGCCACTGTGCCCCATCTAATGCAGCCACTGTGCCCCATCAAACGCAGCCACTGTGCCCCATCAAACGCAGCCACTGTGCCCAATCAAACGTAGCCATTGTGCCATCAAACGTAGCCATTGTGCCCTCAAACGCAGCCACTGTGCCCATCAAATGCTGCCACTGTGCCCTCAAACGCAGCCACTGTGCCCCATCAAACGTAGCCATTGTGCCATCAAACATAGCCATTGTGCCCTCAAACGCAGCCACGTTCAAAGTCACTTAAATCCCCTTTCTTCCCCATTCCGATGCTCGATTTGAACTTCAGCAAGTCGTCTCCACCACGTCTAGATGCCTAAATGCATTGAGTTGCTGCCATGTGATTGGCTGGTTAGCAATTTGTGTTACCAAGCAATTCAACAGGTGTACCTAATAAAGTGGACGATGAGTGAAAAAAGACAATTGCATCCTGAAAAAAGAACTCCCTAATTTTGCCCCCCCCCCAATGCATTTTGCCAAATTTGTAGAAATTTTGACAATTTTTTGAGAAATTTTGGTAAAGTGAAAATGTGGTTTTGATCATCCCTACCTGTCACACAGATAGACTAATAGACTACAAGTGGCCGTTTAAACTCACACTACGCAGGATTGGTCCCCTAAAAAGTGGGTGCAAACGTTGTAATGGGTTATAAGTGGGTTCTGGGGGGGGGGGGTTGGAGAGAAGTGAAAAAAAAAAACTAAAACGGAGGTGTCTTGGGGTGTGGTTTTTGCTGAAAAACATTGTTGAAGCTCCTGCCCATTGCTGAGGAGCATATCAGCCTTTAATTGGTATAGCAGGGAACCTCATTCATTCTATTACATTTTCAGCCCAGATTAAACCGTATCAGATTAGTGTTCCTTTGGTGGTGTTAGCCAAACTCCAACTAACACTTTATTATAATCAGCTACTGAAAACAGTTTTGTCCCCTTTGGGGTAAAGGTTTTACATACACAAATAAAAGCTGGTCATTCTAAGCACCTTAAATAGTTTGTCTCATCACTGTAAGCTGCTACATTTGCAGGACAGCTTGTTCTTTTGAAAAACAACAGACTCACCGGCAGGCTCACCAGTGAAAAATAAATAAAAGAAAGCCTAAAAAAGAAACCAAATGCAGCCACCCAGTGCCAGGACAAGCTAATCTAGAGCCCAGGGCGAACATGCCAAACTGCCCCCCCCCCCCCCCCCCCCCCCCCCCCCCCAATGTGTCAGCAAAGATCGCCCCACCAAAAAAATAATTGAGCACTAATCTGCATGCTTACCCCTTAAGCATAAATTCCCCTCCCCCCAGTACACATTTGCTCCCCCTGCTGAAATCCCCTCTCCCAACACAAATCTTTGCCCCCCATCCCCCAAATCCCTCAGCTCAAATGCCCTACCCACCCCAGAAAAATCACCGCAAAAAAAAAAAAATTACCCTCCCTAGGAAAAATCCTAGTCCCCTACAGTTTCCCCTCCTAGTACACATTTCCCCCCACCCCACTCCAAATCCCCCCTCTCAGCACAAATACCCTCTCAATCCCCCCCCCTTCCTAGCACAACTCTTCTTCCCCTCATCCCCCAACACAAACCCCCCTAAATCATCACTCTTAGCACACCCCTCTCAAATTTCCCTTCTTAGGGACAAAATTTACCCCCTGCCACCCCCAATCATCTCCACCCTGCCCACCCATTGCATGCTCACCCCTTAAGAATAAATTCCCCTTCATCCCAGTACCAATCTGCTCCCTCTGCTGAAATACCCTCTCTCAGCACAAATGTTTGCCCCCCACCCCCCAAATCCCTCAGCTCGAATGCCCTACCCACCCCCAAAAAAAATCACCGCCCAAAAAAAAAAAATGACCCCCTAGCAAAAATCCTCTACCCCCTACAATTTCCCCTCTTAGTACACATTTTCTCCCCCCACTCTAAATCCCCCCTCCCAGCACAAATACCATCTCAATCCCCCCCCCTCCTAGCTCAAATCTTCTTCCCCTCATCCCCCCACACAACACAAATCCCCCGCCATCACAACTCTTGCACACCCCTCTCAAATTTCCCTTCTTAGAAAAATATTTACCCCTGGCACTCCCAATCGCCTTGCAGTGCCCCCCCCCCCCACCTCACATGATACCACAGTGCCCAGGGCAGCTGCCCCATCCTGCCCACCCCTTGCAGGCTTACCTCTTAAGCATAAATTCCCCTTCCTCCCAGTACAAATCTGCTCCCCCTGCTGAAATACCCTCTCTCAGCACAAATCTTTGCCCCCCCATCCCCCAAATCCCTCAGCTCAAATGCCCTACCCACTCCAAGAAAATCACCGCCCAAATAAAAAAATGACCCCCCCCCCCTAGCAAAAATCCTCTACCCCTACAATTTCCTCTCCTAGTACACATTTTCTCCCCCCCACTCCAAATCCCCCCTCCCAGCACAAATACCCTCTCAACCCCCCCCCCCCCAGCAAAAATCTTCTTCCCCTCATCCCCCCACACAACACAAATCCCCCTAAATCACAACTCTTAGCACACCCCTCTCAAATTTCCCTTCTTAGAACAAAATTTACTCCCTGCCACCCCCAATCGCCTTGTGGTGCCCCCCCCCCCCATCTCACATGATACCACAGTGCCCAGGGCAGCCTCCCCATCCTGCCCACCCCTTGTCCCGGCCCTGTAGCTATCATATCTAAGAATCGGCAAGGTGCACTATAAAAACTGTTTGCTTCTGGGTTTAATACCGCTTTCATTTGTGTGCATCGTTGCATGATGGAGTAACTGTCAGTCAAACTATCACAGCACTGAAAACTGAAAAATGATTGGTAACCAAGGGGTATTACAGGCTGGTACACAAGTGGTTAAACCAGAGTTTGGCATCATGTTCAGCTCTGTTCCCTAAGATCCAGGATGTGTCAGTCTCGCTCCAGTTGCTGCAGGAAATATTACGGCTCACATGAATTGCCACGTATTCCCTGAAGGGAAAAGGGTGCCGTTTCTAATTGGTCATTTAATTTTTAAATTGGGGTTGTGACTGGTTGTCAAGCGTTTTTTATGAGTGTTACGAATGTGTTTAGCTGGCCAGGGTGTGATGTACAGCACCTGTATATTATATATAAGAGTCGTACAGAACATTGATTTCCATTGTCTGGGATTGTCACCTGCTGTGTCAGCTCTTCTGTCTCCGTCCGGAGAGGTAAGATCGCTCACTTTATGTTCCTAATGATAAATACTATGCAGACAGAGAGCGACAAGAGCAACTTAACCACTTGACCTCCTTAAGATCTACCCCCCTCCTTCATGGCCATTTTTTTTGCTATACGGCACTGCACTACTTTAACTGACAATTGCGCGGTCGTGCGACGTTGCACCCAAATAAAATGTTTGTCCCTTTTTTTTTTTCCCCCCACAAATAGAGCTTTCTTTTGGTGGTATTTGATCACCTCTGCGGTTTTTATTTTTTTGCGCTATAAACAAAAAAAGACCGACAATTTTGAAAAAAAACAAAAACAAAAAAAAACAATATTTTTTTTTCTTTCTGCTATAAAACATATTCAGTAAAAAAAAAAAAAAAAGTATATCAGCCCCAATTCACTTGACAAAGGGGACACGCCAGGGGTGTCCTCGTTCCCCCTTTACTGTTCAATCTGGCCATAGAACCACTGTCCCAATTGCTCAATGACCACCCACTCCTTTCTGGTGTTCAGATCGGCGACGTTAAGATGAAAACTGCGCTCTTTGCGGACGACATTCAAATTTTCTCCTTGGCAAAGTCCACTGACCTTCCTATCATTCAAGATATCTTCTCCAACTTCCGACGGTGCTCGGTACTATGCATCAACTTCACTAATGCCCCGTACACACGGTGGGATTTTCCGACGGAAAATGTGCGATGGGAACTTTATGTCGGAAATTCCGACCCTGTGTAGGCTCCATCAGACATTTTCCATCACACAAAATTTGAGATCTGGATCTCAAATTTTCCGACAGCAAAATCCGTTTGTGTGTACACAATTCCGACGCACACAGTGCCACGCAGGCTCGGAATCAAGCAGAAGAGCCGCACTGGCTATTGAACTTCATTTCTCTCGGCTCGTCGTACGCAGTGGCGTAGCGTGGGGGGTGCAGGGGGTGCCGTGGCCCCGGGCGCAACATTTAGGGGGGTGCTAGTATGTGTCACTACTGGCTGCCTCCTCCTAATTTCAAGTTCTTGTGTCCCCTGCGCTCCGGCCGCCATGTTAAGTGTCCGGCGCTCTGTGATTGGGCGTATGGGGGTCATGTGAGGCGTAGGGCTGGCCTGTCCTCGATCGCTAATGAAGTCCCGCCTCCGCACATGACCCCCCATTCGCCCAATCACATTGCACTGGACACTGAACATGGCAGCAGCCAGAGCTCGGGGGAGAGAATAAACAAAGTGAGCCACCGCTGTCTTCTCCTCCTCCTCCGAACCGATGCAGGCCAGGACAAGAAGGTGAGTGAGACTCCCTCGTGAGAGTCATGTTACTGGCGGGGGGGATGGGAGAGAGAGACTGTAGGCAGGACAGTATAGTGTAGGCTGTGTAGTATAATGGTCAGCATAGTGTAGTATAATGGTCAGTATAGTGTAGTATTGTGGTCAGTATAGTGTTCAGTATAATGGTCAGTATAGTGTAGTATAGGGGTCAGTATAGTGTTCAGTATAATGGTCAGTATAGTGTAGTATAGGGGTCAGTATAGTGGTCAGTATAGTGTAGTATAGTGGTCCGTATAGTGTATTATAGTGGTCAGTATAGTGGTCAGTATAGTGGTCAGTATAGTGTAGTATAATGGTCAGTATAGTGTAGTATAGTGGTCAGTATAGTGTAGTATAGTGGTCAGTATAGTGGTCAGTATAGTGTAGTATAGTAGTCAGTATAGTGGTCAGTATAGTGTAGTATAGTGGTCAGTATAGTGTAGTATAGTGTAGTATAGCGGTCAGTATAGTGTAGTATAGTGGTCAGTATATTGGTCAGTATAGTGGTCAGTATAGTGTAGTATAATGGTCAATATAGTGGACAGTGTAGTGTAGTATAGTGGCCAGTATAGTGGACAGTGTAGTGTAGTATAGTGGTCAGTATAGTGGACAGTGTAGTGTAGTAAAGTGGTTAGTGTAGTGTAGTATAATGGTCAGTATAGTGGACAGTGTAGTGTAGTATAGTGGTTAGTATAGTGGACAGTGTAGTGTAGTATAGTGGACACTGTAGTGTAGTAAATTGGTCAGTGTAGTGTAGTATAGTATAGTGGTTAGTATAGTGGTCAGTGTAGCATAATGGTCAGTGTAGTATAGTGGACTGTGTAGTATGGTGGTCAGTATAGTGTTGTGTAGTATAGTGGTCAGTGTAGTATAGTGGACAGTGTAGTGTAGTATGGTGGTTAGTATAGTGGTCAGTATAGTGTAGTTTAGTATGGAGGTCAGTGTAGTGTAGTATAGTGGTCAGTATAGTGTAGTGGACAGTGTAGTGTGGTGGTCAGTATAGTGTAGTATGGTGGTCAGTATAGTGTAGTGTAGTATAGTGGTCAGTGTAGTGTAGTATAGTGGTCAGTGTAGTGTAGTATAGTGGAGAATGTAGTGTAGTGGTCAGTGTAGTGGACAGTATAGTGTAGTGTAGTTCTCAGTGTAGTGGACAATATAGTATAGTGGACATTGTATTGGTCAGTGTAGTTCTCAGTGTAGTGGACAGTATAGTATAATGGTCAGTGTAGTGCGTAATGGTCAGTAAAGTAATCAGGTTGGTCAGTGTTGAAATCAAGTAGGTTAGTGTAGTGGTCAGTATAGGAATCAGGTAGGTCAGTACTATTGTATTTGAAGGGACTCAGGAGTGCTAAAAGTCCACAGGTTGGGGGGCGCAAATTACTTGCCTTGCCCCGGGTGCTGACAACCCATGCTACGCCACTGGTCATACGTGTTGTACGTCACCACGTTCTTGACGTTCGCTATTTCCGACCAACTTTGTGTGACCGTGTGTATGCAAGACAGGTTTGAGCCAACATCCGTCAGAATAAATCCATGGATTTTGTTGTCGGAATGTGCGATCAATGTCCGATCGTGTGTACGGGGCATAAGAGTGAAGTTCTTCCATTACACCCAACACACTCCCAACGTTGGACTCGATCCTCCCTTTTACAGGTAGCGAAACAATTCATAACATATCTGGGTATTAGAATAGGGCGAGATCCCTCCTCTCTGTACCACCTTAACTACCCACCCATTTTTGACAGGATCAAGCGTGAACTGGAAGCGTGGATGACTCTTCTAATATCGTTTTTCGGAAGATGCCATTTATAAAAGATGGTCTCATTTGCTAGATTACTTTATCCTTTAAAAACACTTCCCCTATTACTCAAACACAAAGACATTCAAAATCTCAACAAGGCCCTGATGGCTTTTTTGTGGAGAACAAAGAGACCACGTATTGCTAGACACAAACTGCATCTTCCGAAACACGAAGGATGCCTCCTTAGGCAGGGCATGGACTGGGAAAAATGGTAAAGCCTTAGTTATAGATCAATAGAAAGCTAGTATAAGTACCATCATCCAGGGGTGTTATAGTAGAGAGGGATATGAGGGTGGAAATGTGGCGGCAGTTGCTGCTAGTGCCTATTCACATATGCACCCCCATTGATTGAAAATTGGGACTATTACGGTACTCGATAATGATATTGCAGTTACAACATTCTAAAAAAATGTATAAATTTTAATAATTGGAAATATAAAATTACAACACAAAATAATTACATACAGTCATAAAAACAAATGCCACACTGAGTACAGCGAGGGTAACCCCCAAAGTTTTTGCAGGGGATGTGTGTGGAGTTATTATCTCGACCGGTTTCGCGTCTGGATCCGCTTCTTCAGGAGAAACAAATCTATAAAGTAATTTAGAATAACTTAGCTGAATACATACATAAGTGGTTACATACGTAGACAATGCAGCACACATAATAAATCACAAATGTAATCACAACTCACAGTACATGCAAAGTAAAACTAAGGACAAGCTCACCCGCTCGAGCGGAAACAGTGGGACAGCGGAACCCAACACAATTCCCCCGCGGCGGACACGGGGGATCTATGAATGGACTCTAGTTTGGTAAAAAATGAAAATAAATTGATAATGATACTCTAGTAGTTGGAACATTGACGACGTGGTGAGGAAAGCAGGGGGGGGGGGGGAATCAAGGGGGGGGGGGAGGGTTGAGGGGAAAGGGGGGGAGGGGGGGGAGGAAGGGGGAGAAGGGGGAGGAGTGGAGTGAAAGGGAAGGGAAAAAAGGAAGGGGGGGAGGGGAAAAAAGAGGAGGAGAGGGAAAAGGGGGGGGGAGGGAGAGGGGAAAGAGGGGGGGAGAGGAAAGGGGGGGGGAGGGGGAGGAAGAGGGGGGAGGGAGGAGGGGGGAGAGGAAAGGAGGGGAAAGAAGAAAAGGGAGGACACGGGCAAGGAGAGGGGGGGAAAAAAAAGGGGAGAGTGAAGGATGAGGGATGAGGGAATGAAGGAGGTAAGGCAAGGGAGGGAGAGGGGGGGAAAGGGAGGGGAAAAAGAGGAGGAAGGGGAAGGGGAAGGAATGGGGGGGGGAAACGGGGGGAGGGGGGGAACGGGTTGGGGAGAGGGGGGGGGGTTATTACATAGATCCACGTACTCCAACTATGCCTTAGAGGCAGCCTTGGTCCTCTCCCCTCAATCTATCAGCAGTGCTTCAATCTCCACTCAAGGTTTTGAAATCTCACTTGAGAAGCAACTCATTGATACGAGACACTGTGGTGGCATGGAGGGAGATATCCAAGCTTATGGGGGTACCTTATACTATCTCTAAACACCTCCCAATACAAGGCAATCCGTTGTTCCCTGCAGGAATGACACATGAAGCATTTCTAACATGGGACTTCCCTGGGCTTAACCCGTGCAGCCTCCTTGCTCTACCCAGCACCTGCAACATCCAAACCTTTCAGGAGGTTTCAAAGCAATATCATCTACCCTCACACCACTACTTCTACTATTGCCAACTGGTGGCTTTTGTTAACCAGTTGCCGACCGCCGCACGACGATGTACGTCGACAGAGCGGCCACGGGCAGGCAAAAGGGCTTACCTGTACGTCCTTGCCTGCCCGCGGGTGGGGGGGTCCGATCGGACCCCCCTCCGGTGCCTGCGGTGGTCGGCAAATCTCCCCCGGCGATCGGTGGTGAGGGGGAGGCCATCCATTCGTGGCCCCCCCCTCGCGATCGCTCCCAGCCAATGGGATCATTTCCCTGCCTCTGTATTGTACACAGAGGCAGAGGAAATTATGTCATCTCTCCTCGGCTCGGTATTTTCCGTTCCGGGCCGAGGAGAGAAGACTGTAATGTGAGTGCACAACACACACACACAGTAGAACATGCCAGGCACACAAAACACCCCGATCCCCCCCCCCGGATCGCCCCCCCGATCCCCCCCCAATCACCCCCCCCTGTCACAAACTGACACCAAGCAGGTTTTTTTTTTTTTTTTTTTTTTCTGATTACTGCTAGGTGTCAGTTTGTGACAGTTAGTGTGGTAGGGCAGTTAGGTTTAGCCCCCTTTAGGTCTAGGATACCCCCCTAACCCCCCCTAATAAAGTTTTAACCCCTTGATCACCCCCCCGTCACCAGTGTCGCTAAGCGATCATTTTTCTGATCGCTGTATTAGTGTCGCTGGTGACACTAGTTAGGGACGTAAATATATTGGTTCGCCGTCAGCGTTTTATAGCGACAGGGACCCCCATATACTATCTAATAAATGTTTTAACCCCTTGATTGCCCACTAGTTAACCCTTTCACCACTGATCACCGTATAACCGTTACGGATGACGCTGGTTAGTTCGTTTATTTTTTATAGTGTCAGGACACCCGCCGTTTATTACCGAATAAAGGTTTAGCCCCCTGATCGCCCGGCGGTGATATGCGTCGCCCCAGGCAGCGTCAGATTAGCGCCAGTACCGCTAACACCCACACACGCAGCATACGGCTCCCTTAGTGGTATAGTATCTGATCGGATCAATATCTGATCAGATCTATACTAGCGTCCCCAGCAGTTTAGGGTTCCCAAAAACGCAGTGTTAGCGGGATCAGCCCAGATACCTGCTAGCACCTGCGTTTTGCCCCTCCGCCCGGCCCAACCCAGCCCACCCAAGTGCAGTATCGATCGATCACTGTCACTTACAAAACACTAAACGCATAACTGCAGCGTTCGCAGAGTCAGGCCTGATCCCTGCGATCGCTAACAGTTTTTTTGGTAGCGTTTTGGTGAACTGGCAAGCACCAGCCCCAGGCAGCGTCAGGTTAGTGCCAGTAGCGCTAACACCCACGCACGCACCGTACACCTCCCTTAGTGGTATAGTATCTGAACTGATCAATATCTGATCCGATCAGATCTATATTGGCGTCCTCAGCAGTTTAGGGTTCCCAAAAACGCAGTGTTAGCGGGATCAGCCCAGATACCTGCTAGCACCTGCGTTTTGCCCCTCCACCCGGCCCAGCCCACCCAAGTGCAGTATCGATCGATCACTGTCACTTACAAAACACTAAACGCATAACTGCAGCGTTCGCAGAGTCAGGCCTGATCCCTGAGATCGCTAACAGTTTTTTTGGTAGCGTTTTGGTGAACTGGCAAGCGCCAGTGGCCTAGTACACCCTGGTCGTAGTCAAACCAGCACTGCAGTAACACTTGGTGACGTGGCGAGTCCCATAAGTGCAGTTCAAGCTGGTGAGGTGGCAAGCACAAGTAGTGTCCCGCTGCCACCAAAAAGACAAACACAGGCCCGTCGTGCCCATAGTGCCCTTCCTGCTGCATTCGCCAATCCTAATTGGGAACCCACCACTTCTGCAGCACCCGTACTTCCCCCATTCACATCCCCAACCAAATGCAGTCGGCTGCATGAGAGGCATTTTTATGTCCTCCCGAGTACCCCTACCCAACTAACCCCCCCAAAAAAGATGTCGTGTCTGCAGCAAGCGCGGATATAGGCGTGACACCAGCTATTATTGTCCCTCCTGTCAATCCTGGTCTTTGCATTGGTGAATGTTTTGAACTCCACCATTCACTAGTTGAGTATTAGCGTAGGGTACAGCACTGCACAGACTAGGCACACTTTCACAGGGTCTCCCAAGATGCCATTGCATTTTGAGAGACCCGAACCTGGAACCGGTTACCGTTATAAAAGTTACAGTTACAAAAAAAGTGTAAAAAAAAAAAAAAAACACAAACAAAAATATAAAATAAAAAATAATAGTTGTCGTTTTATTGTTCTCTCTCTCTCTATTCTCTCTCTATTGTTCTGCTCTTTTTTACTGTATTCTATTCTGCAATGTTTTATTGTTGTTATGTTTTATCATGTTTGCTTTTCAGGTATGCAATTTTTTATACTTTACCGTTTACTGTGCTTTATTGTTAACCATATTTTTGTCTTCAGGTACGCCATTCACATTTTTGAGTGGTTATACCAGAATGATGCTTGCAGGTTTAGGTATCATCTTGGTATCATTCTTTTCAGCCAGCGGTCGGCTTTCATGTAAAAGCAATCCTAGCGGCTAATTAGCCTCTAGACTGCTTTTACAAGCAGTGGGAGAGAATGCCCCCCCCCATCGTCTTCCGTGTTTTTCTCTGGCTCTCCTGTCTCAACAGGGAACCTGAGAATGCAGCCGGTGATTCAGCCAGCTGACCATAGAGCTGATCAGAGACCAGAGTGGCTCCAAACATCTCTATGGCCTAAGAAACCGGAAGCTACGAGCATTTTATGACTTAGATTTCGCCGGATGTAAACAGCGCCATTGGGAAATTGGGGAAGCATTTTATCACACCGATCTTGGTGTGGTCAGATGCTTTGAGGGCAGAGGAGAAATCTAGGGTCTAATAGACCCCAATTTTTTCAAAAAAGAGTACCTGTCACTACCTATTGCTATCATGGGGGATATTTACATTCCCTGAGATAACAATAAAAATGATTAAAAAAAAAAAAAATGAAAGGAACAGTTTAAAAATAAGATAAAAAAGCAAAAAAAAATAAAGAATAAAAAAAAAAAAGCACCCCTGTCCCCCCTGCTCTCGCGCTAAGGCGAACGCAAGCGTCGGTCTGGCGTCAAATGTAAACAGCAATTGCACCATGCATGTGAGGTATCACCACGACGGTCAGATCGAGGACAGTAATTTTAGCAGTAGACCTCCTCTGTAAATCTAAAGTGGTAACCTGTAAAGGCTTTTAAAGGTTTTTAAAAATTTATTTATTTTGTTGCCACTGCACGTTTGTGCGCAATTGTAAAGCATGTCATGTTTGGTATCCATGTACTCGGCCTAAGATCATCTTTTTTATTTCATCAAACATTTGGGCAATATAGTGTGTTTTAGTGCATTAAAATGTAAAAAAGTGTGTTTTTTCCCCAAAAAATGCGTTTGAAAAATCGCTGCGCAAATACTCTGTGAAAAAAAAATGAAACCCCCACCATTTTAATCTGTAGGGCATTTGCTTTAAAAAAATATATAATGTTTGGGGGTTCAAAGTAATTTTCTTGCAAAAAAAAAAACTTTTTCATGTAAACAATAAGTGTCAGAAAGGGCTTTGTCTTCAAGTGGTTAGAAGAGTGGGTGATGTGTGACATAAGCTTCTAAATGTTGTGCATAAAATGCCAGGACAGTTCAAACCCCCCCCAAATGACCCCATTTTGGAAAGTAGACACCCCAAGCTATTTGCTGAGAGGCATGTCGAGTCCATGGAATATTTTATATTGTGACACAAGTTGCGGGAAAGAGACAAATTTTTTTTTTTTTTTTTTTGCACAAAGTTGTCACTAAATGATATATTGCTCAAACATGCCATGGGAATATGTGAAATTACACCCCAAAATACATTCTGTTGCTTCTCCTGAGTACGGGGATACCACATGTGTGAGACTTTTTGGGAGCCTAGCTGCGTACGGGACCCCGAAAACCAAGCACCGCCTTCAGGATTTCTAAGGGCGTAAATTTTTGATTTCACTCTTCACTGCCTATCACAGTCTCGGAGGCCATGGAATGCCCAGGTGGCACAAACCCCCCCCAAATGACCCCATTTTGGAAAGTAGACATCCAAAGCTATTTGCTGAGCGGTATAGTGAGTATTTTGCAGACCTCACTTTTTGTCACAAAGTTTTGAAAATTAAAAAAAGAAAAAAAACATTTTTTTTCTTGTCTTTCTTCATTTTCAAAAACAAATGAGAGCTGCAAAATACTCACCATGCCTCTCAGCAAATAGCTTGGGGTGTCTACTTTCCAAAATGGGGTCATTTGGGGGGGGGGGTTTGTGCCACCTGGGCATTCCATGACCTCCGAAACTGTGATAGGCAGTGAAGAGTGAAATCAAAAATGTACACTCTTAGAAATCCTGAAGGCAATGATTGGTTTTCGAGGCCCCGTACGCGGTTAGGCTACTAAAAAGTCCCACACATGTGGTATCCCCATACTCAGGAGAAGCAGCAGAATGTATTTTGGGGTGCAATTCCACATATGCCCATGGCCTGTGTGAGCAATATATAATTTAGTGACAACTTTGTGCAAAAAAAAAAAAAAATTGTCACTTTCCCGCAACTTGTGTCAAAATATAAAATATTCCATGGACTCAACATGCCTCTCAGCAAATAGCTTGGGGTGTCTACTTTCCAAAATGGGGTCATTTGGGGGGGTTTTGTGCCATCTGGGCATTTTATGGCCTTCAAAACTGTGATAGGTAGTGAGGAGTAAAATCAAAAATGTACGCCCTTAGAAATCCTGAAGGCAGTGATTGGTTTTCGGGGCCCCGTACGCGGCTAGGCTTCCAAAAAGTCCCACACATGTGGTATCCCCATACTCAGGAGAAGCAGCTAAATGTATTTTGGGGTGCAATTCCACATATGCCCATGGCCTGTGTGAGCAATATATCATTTAGTGACAACTTTTTGTAATTTTTTTTTTTTTTTTTGTCATTATTCAATCACTTGGGACAAAAAAAATGAATATTCAATGGGCTCAACATGCCTCTCAGCAATTTCCTTGGGGTGTCTACTTTCCAAAATGGGGTCATTTGTGGGGGTTTTGTACTGCCCTACCATTTTAGCACCTCAAGAAACGACATAGCCAGTCATAAATTAAAGGCTGTGTAAATTCCAGAAAATGTACCCTAGTTTGTAGGCGCTATAACTTTTGCGCAAACCAATAAATATACACTTATTGACATTTTTTTTACCAAAGACATGTGGCCGAATACATTTTGGCCTAAATGTATGACTAAAATTGAGTTTATTGGATTTTTTTAGAACAAAAAGTAGAAAATATCATTTTTTTTCAAAATTTTCGGTCTTTTTCCGTGTATAGCGCAAAAAAATAAAAACAGCAGAGGTGATCAAATACCATCAAAAGAAAGCTCTATTTGTGGGAAGAAAAGGACGCAAATTTCGTTTGGGTACAGCATTGCATGACCGCGCAATTAGCAGTTAAATTGACGCAGTGCCAAATTGTAAAAAGTGCTCTGGTCAGGAAGGGGGTAAATCCTTCGGGGGCTGAAGTGGTTAAATCTCAACTGGGCCGAGTGCATACTAAGCTAGTACACCCAGGGGTCGACAGGGCAGTGCAACAAAAAGCTTACTCCATCTCAATACTATACTCGCAAATCCTGCAACACACTGTGTCATCCATAGGGCACTCACTCGGGAAAGCCTGGTCCAAAGATCTTCTGGAACTGGAAGACACTACACAAATCCTGGAAGGACAATACTCAAGATCATAGTCAATGAGAATGGAGGGAGACCCAATTCAAAATTGTGCATAGGGCATTTATACCAGCCCTGATGGATTGTGCCAATCCCCTTCTAGCAGTCTGTCCTTGGTGCAACGCTAGCAGGCCGACACTTCTACACCGTTTTTGGTCCTGTACACAAATTCAGGATTATTGGGACCAAATAATCCAATACGTCTACGGCATCACATCCACAAGACTGCCTAAAGATCCACTGATTTGTCTGTTCAGCTTCTCCTACCGTTTACAACACCCGGAACAATGGGAAACCAATATTCCTGACCCCATGGATACATCTCTGACTTTTAACAGCCAGGAAGGTCCTCCTACGGTCCTGGACCTCTAGGCACAGTCCATCGCTCTCCACGGTAAAGAAAGATCTGAAAGCACTCCTGTACCTCGAAAAGCTGTATGCTATGCTACAGAACCTTGGGACCACCAAGCGCTCCTTCACCCGCTGGAAAGTCTTTATAGAATACTCTTTCTCACCGACGGAAATCCAACAACTCATGGCCACCTTTCAATACACCACCTGGTATGCCAAGGCAAATCTTACCAATTCCTTGGGCAAACTGAAGCTACCTGAATTTAAACCCAACCTGGGCAGTGAACCCCCTCACCCTTGCGGAAAGATGTCTACACCCACCTTCTTATGGGCTTGCCATCCTTCTTTCCTCTTTTCGTGAAGCCTCAGTACTGTATTTACTAGTTATGAGCCCTTATAAGGTGTATAGAGTTATATTCAGCACCAACGCACAGCGATATTTGATGGAGTTACCCCCACCCCTTAAGTCTGTTCTTTATTCTATTTGGTTTGGATACAGGTTAGCCTGTTATGCTATTTCTTCTGAACAATGATTTACTGTGTAAATCCGAATAAAAAATGTCTTTAAAAAAATAAAAACATTTAAATAATCAAATTTCTTCATCACTTTAGGCCAATATGTATTCTTCTACATATTTTTGGTTAAAAAAAATCCTGATAAGCATATATTGATTGGTTTGCGCAAAAGTTATCACGTCTACAAACAATGGGATAGATTTCGGGATTTTTAAATTTTTTTTCAATATCTTTTTACTAGCGATCAGCAATTTTTAGTGGGACTGCGACATTGCGGCAGACAAATTGGACACTAATGCCTCGTACACACGGTCGGATTTTCCGATGGACAATGTCCGATCGGAGCGTGTTGTCGGAAATTCCGACCGTGTGTGGGCGCCATCGGACATTTTCCATCGGATTTTCCGACACACAAAGTTGGACAGCAGGAGATAAAATTTTCCGACAACAAAATCCGATCGCGTCAATTCCGACCGTGTGTGGCCTGTTCCGACGCACAAAGTGCCACGCATGCTCAGAAGAAATTCCGAGACGGGACAGGTCGTTCTGGTAAACTTAGCGTTCGCAATGGATACAGCACTTTCGTCACGCTGCAATGTTAAAAATGGTTTAATACAGCGCACTCTCTTCTTCTTTATAATGTGACAAGAATTAAGTCGTTTTGCTGCTCATATTCACACACACTTCTCACAAACTTTTATTTGTGTTTTTTTAGTGGGATTCCCTGAATATATTGTTATTAGTTGTCACATCTGACAGTTTTATATTTTTTTATTTTTTGGATTTTAAGCCTTTTTTTTTCTTTAATGTTTGGATTTTTTCCAAGGCTGATCTTTGTTCAATGTTATTTTTATTTTTACTCCAGAATATTTTTGGGTGTGTTTTGTGTGTCAAGTTACCCCAACACCATTGATATGTTTTATTATTTAATCTCCAGGAGATTGTTTGGTGTTGGTGTCCCTTGTTCATTTCACATTGTATATTTGAAATGTACCTGAATCCTCACAAACAAACTGTCATTTTTGAAGTAAAACACATAGGAGAGTATAATTCAAAACAAAAATCCTTTATTAAGGGATCAGAACCAAACAAAGAGGAAGGCAACACTGGATCAACAGGAGAAATTAGCGAAGCCTGGGACCCCCACGGCAGACAACAATTCTTCAACATCAAAATTGGTGGCCTGAGGAGTCCATATCTAAGGGAGGGCAGACTGGTCCGGGATTCGCAGAGATCCGGATAGAAGCAGATGACATCTGTGTCCCCAGGCTGTGGTACCACAAGAGGCTGCATCTTTTGGCCGACCAGACTGAACCCAGGGCAATCACTGTCTGGTCTTCCTTCCACGCTTCCTTCCGGGCTGTGGCTGTGCAGTTGGAGATGTGGCAGGAGGAGGAGTAGGACCTGGAGGAAGAGGAGGACTGGGGGGACCTGGAGGAGGACTGGGGGGACCTGGAGGAGGACTGGGGGGACCTGGAGGAGGACTGGGAGGACCTGGAGGAGAGGGAGGAGGAGGAGGAGGACCTGCAGGAGGAGGAGGAGGACCAACGCGAAGGTGTGTCTGAGGTGTAATTTGGCCCCTCATACCTTTCTCCAGAGCCTCCGATATGAGGGCCTCACACAAGACTTTTTGGCCCTCCTCCATCCTCTGCATTTTATAGGCTATGAAGGCAGCAATGTTCTCCTCCATGGTGTGGGGTGCTCCAAGGACCTCTGTAGCCCTCCAAAAGAATGCTATAGCAGCCTCCTCTAGGGTACTCCTCCTACTGCCACTTTCTCTTTTCAGGGGGGGTGGAGGGACCTGCAGATCAGCCAGCCGGCTCGGCCTGGCCACCTCCTGGCTGAGACTTCCCTGTGTATGATAAAGGGACATGGTTGTAATGTTTTGCATCATCAATCACAATCCTAAATTAGTACTCCCAACTAACATCTAGTTAACATCATTGATTGGACAAGCAGAAATATTTAGAGTAATGCTATACCTGGCTCAAGCTGGGCTCCTCCACATATCGCCTGGAACGCCCAGGTTGGGCGTCAGAAGCCTCAGCCGGGGGGGAAGGAAGCGTGGAAGGAAGACTGGAGAGGGATGGCCTGGGTTCAGTCTGGCCTGCCAGAAAGTGCAGCCTGTTGTAGTACAACATCCTGGGGACATAGATGTCATCTGCTGCTCTGGATCTCTGTGAATCCAGGACTTTCTTGCGCTCTCTCAGATATGTGCCCCTCAGGCCACCAATGAAGATCTTTAAATAGGTGATGTCTGCCGTGGGGATCACCTGCTTCACAATTTCACACAATTGCTCCAGTGCTGCCTTCCTCTTTGCTTGGTTCTTGAAATGGGGGTGGTTAATCTCCCACAGACATGGCAGCTCACTTAGCATCTCTACGAATACTGACATGAAGTCATTGTCTTTCATTAAGATATCCATGTTCACTGCAAGACACAACACAAGACAAAGCCTAATGTCAGACAAAACTCTCCTAATCTTGTTACAATATAGGCCTCAATCTAGAAGCAGTATCGGCACAAGTTTGTCTCTTACCTTCGTTCTTACGATCGGCGCGTCCAATGCTCCTTCCTCCGCTCACAGATCGTACGTAATACGCACGCGTGTTACGCTTTATACACACTGCGCATGCGTGTAACTCCGCCCGCCCCTGACGTTCTTTCTAGCCTATTCCCCACCCCTTTTCGTTCGGCGCAGTGGGTGAAGAGCACATGGCGGAGTTACAGCAGGTGCATGCTAATTCTAGCAACGAGGAGGAGGAGGAGGAAAGCCCGGATCCAGGCACGTCCCGATCCAGAAGGAGACGTTTTAAGGCCACAAATATGTCCTTTGGGGAGATGTTGGAGATGGTCGACATCATGAGGAAGTCCGACTATGACGGAAAATATGGGCCTTACCCCCACCCCAACATCCGAAAGGCAAAAATCATTGCTAAAGTGATCAAAAGCCTTCACAGGAATTTCGGGGTACGAAGATCAGCTCAGGAAGCGGTGGTCGGACCTGAAGTTGAGAGAGCCAGAGCAGTACCGAAAGATCCGGAGAGTGCTGCAAAAAAGTAAGTAGTTGTGCTGTGTTCCTATTCTTTCTCTCTTTATTCCGTTCGTTCTGCTCCATATGCTTTTATTAATTGTAACATTTAAAAGGGCAACTTTAATGTTCATGGGCCCATTATTCGTTCGTATCAAACATTTTTCTTTCGGCCTCTAGAACACCATTGTTTAGGCCATATGCATTTTCACACATTTTTTGGGGCCTACTTGGATGCCAAATATTTGTTTGTGTAGATGGGTTTGTTACTAGAATGAAATGCCAACTAGATTGTGTGTAAGGAGAGGACACTGAGCAGCTGTTTTCACATCTGGACACTGGAGCACTAGTGTGGGACCCCAGAACACCATTTTTATTAGGGGGGCCACACAGGTACTCCAGTGTATACTATAGGGGGGTCTCCATCTGTGAAGCTTGTACTAAACAGGTAAAGTATTGCAGCTTGACAAAGGCCAATAAAAAAAATACATCTTGGAACTCTGCTAAAATAGACAATTGTACCCCACTTCCAAGCAATGTTTCCTATTTCTAGTTCTGCCATCAAATATCTGTGTGCTAAGTATACCATTTTTGTTTTACATAGGGGAGAAAAGACTCAGAGGACACCCCTCATCCCAGGAGAACACAGACCCCCCACCTATGGAAGAAGGTGAAATACCACCAACACAAGAAGAAGAGCAGGAGGAAGAAGAAGATGTGGTGGAGATTGGCACCACAACAGGTGAGTGTCTGCGACCACAGGCTCAGGTAAAAGAGATGGATGGTGGCAGATTTTTGAGACCTTTTTTTTTGTTCTTTATCTCTTTTTAGGTGATCGTGATGTGAGGGATGGAGAACGTTTCACATCAGATACTGATCGGGGAGATCATGGGGTGTAATCTCGAATTGCACAACATACAGCAACAAATCAGTGATGTTATTAAAAAAAATAATAACATCATTGATGTTTTGGGGTGAATTTAAACCCCACAAAATCACCTGTTTTATTGTGGTCCAATCTTCTTAAATTTTTTTCAATGTTTAGAAAAGCCAAATTTAGAGGATGCACACAGTGTGCCAACATGTGCTATCTGCTATCACGGGAGATCAATGGACGCGTTTTGGGGGTGCAACCCCTTCCTCAATTATAAAGTCGCGTTGAGGAAGGGCTTGCTCCCCCAAAACACGTCCCTTGATCCCCCCTGATGGCAGATAGCACATGTTGACATTCGTAAATTGGTGTGCATCTTCCAAATTTGGCTTTTCCAGGGGTGATTTCCACCCATCTGAACGCTATATCAAACCCAGTTCCTAAATACTGATGTCTGATATAGCCTTCAGGTTTTCCCATATGTGAACTTTGTAAGTTCAAGTTTTTTGGCTTTCTTGTTGGTTTTACACAGGCCTGTTTTATCTGAAATGGATATTTCGATTTTTGATAATGCTACTGCAAAAATTGTTATACAACAAACATGTTGGTTTGTTTTAAAAACCTTTCGTAAATGCACCTGTGATTGTGCAGGTATAAAACAGTGGCTTACTCAAGAATGTGTGGATTATTGTCTCAACACTACAACACTTTTGGGGTGATGTAATTGCTGTTTTATGCAAAAATGGGGGTTATTTCCTAAGGGCAAATACACTTTGCACTACAAGTGCAGGTTCAGTGCAGTTGCAAGTGCACTTGTAGTGAAATGTGTTTTTGCATTTAGGAAGTACCAGCCAACACTGTTTTTTATAAGGTTACCCAATCACGACATTTTCTGCACTCAACACATTTCTGTCAGGGTCAGCTAAAACAAACACAAGCAGTAAATGTCCACAAAGAATTTCTTTTGGTTGTTTTTTATTTGAAAAAGGTTTCACAGATTGTCTGGCATATTGATAGCCCCCCTACCCGCAAAGAACTCCAGGTATCGTAACCGGACATCACGGGCACTCAGGGAGGGCAAGCCAGGACGGCCACTTTCAAGCGCCGTCAGTGTTGATGGATTTGGGATTCCGGCCTCAGGCCCAACTGAGCCAGCATAGTTGGCTGAATGTTTTCTTAAAAAATTATGGAGAACACAGCAGGCAAGTATTATATGGTTCAGTTTATACTCCGCCATATGGATGGGTGTCAGAAATAATCGGAACCGGCTGGCCAGGATTCCAAATGTGTTCTCCACCACTCTTCAGGCTCTGGCCAGCCGGTAATTAAAAACCCTCTGTTCCGGGGTGAGGGTCCTCATCGGGAATGGCCGCATCAGGTGGTCCCCCAGCGCAAATGCTTCATCAGCAACGAACACAAATGGGAGACCTTCAACATTGTCCTCTGGAGGTGGCAAGTCCAAGCTGCCATTCTGGAGACGCCTGTAGAACTCCGTCTGGGCGATGACTCCCCCATCGGACATCTGGCCATTCTTCCCCACGTCCACATACAGGAACCCCTTGTAATTATAATAGTACGACCCCGAGTTGGGTGGTGGGACGATGTGGACGTGTTTCCCATCAATTGCCCCTCCGCAGTTAGGAAAGTCCCACCGCTGGGCAAAGTGGGAGGCCACAGTCTGCCATTCCTGTGGCGTTGAAGGAAACTGTTGAGGAAAAAACAATAAACATTACTATTTTTTCACAGAAACATGGCAAGCAGATTATACACAAACATTATGGGGCAACCTCCAGATAGCATTTATTAAGGGGAATTTAACAACAACAAAGTATAAGGTACACCTATCATATTCCCCCTCCCCCCCTCATGGGCCATTTCTAACATTATAGGGGGGGGAACTCTTGGACAGGTAACCCTCTTCACTTCATTGAGAGATGAATGCCTAAATACAGGGTATTACTTGGAACAGACCCTCCTTAGTTACACTATTGGCAGACCACTGGACAGGTAAGAAGTGCCATAATACAAAGATATAAATACACAGGCCCTTGCACTACATGCTTTGGGTAATTCATCCATAAATCTGAGCACTAAAGAGATGGGTATAGTGTGTATGGGTTTGGCAAAGTCAGCAGATAGATGATTGAGGATAGAGAATTGGGATCAGCTGACTTAGCAGTTGGGGGGAGGGAGGGTTACAAAAAATTTGGGGACACCACAAAAAAAAGCCTCTGGCACTCTGCCTGAATTTAAATAAAAAATAACATTTCCAAACATTTTAGGGGGTGTTTGGGGTAAAGCACTACTATAGAGCTGATAAAATACATTGTTAAGTGACTACATGAGGTGAATATAGGGGCAGGAGACACCATGCTGGAGAGGTTATTGAAGGGCAAATATGTATGAAGGACATAAAATAATAATTACATAAAAATCCAGCATGCATGAGGACAAAGGGGACATTCACAGCATATTACAATCATGGTAATTAGGGAATGAGGAAAGAAATACAATATATTAGCAAACATTCAATACAATAAAATGTGATATAAAAGGAAAAAAATCTTACCTTCATATACTCCTTCTGCAGGACCTGGATGATGGCAGAACAGGTCTCTGGGATAATGATCCCCAGAGCCTGGGGGGAGATGCCTGTCGAGAACTTGAGGTCCTGCAGGCTTCTCCCTGTGGCCAAATACCGCAAGGTAGCGACCAACCTCTGCTCCGGAGTGATGGCTTGCTTCATGCAGGTATCCTGCCTGCTGATATAGGGGGTCAGCGAAGCCAACAAACGGTGAAACACGGGGTCCGTCATCCTGAGAAAGTTCCTGAAATCATCAGGATTATTCTCACGGATCTCACGGAGCAAAGGCATATGACAGAAGTGGTCATGCTGAAGCAACCAATTCTTGGTCCATGAACTCCTCCCCACCCTGTTCATGGACTGGACTTGTGTCAAGGTCAGGACCCCAACACCAAGCCCCCACACAGTACGAACTCTACGAGGAGTACACATACGAAACATGGCTAGAAAACGGTCGGCTGCTCAGAACGAAGTAACAGAACGCACTGAAGAACAGCAAGGCCTGTGAAGAGCGACCTGAAAAACAGCAACGAGCAGGCAAGATCACACAGAAAACTCCGATACGAACTGACTGCACGCACTGAAGAGCAGATACAAACCCACAAGCACAAACTGAACGGCAGAAAACGATCTGAAAGCCACGAGTCTGAAAAAGCGCGAATCGTCTCTCACCAAACTTTTACTAACACGAGATTAGCAAAAGGAGCCCAAAGGGTGCCGCGCTTGGTTCTGAACCGGCCTTTTCTAGTCTCGTCGTACGTGGTGTACGTGACCGCGTGGTTGTCGATCGGAAATTCCGACAACTTTGTGCGACCGTATGTAGGCAAAACAAGTTTGAGCCAACATCCGTCGGAAAAAATCCTAGGATTTTGTTGTCGGAATGTCCGAACAAAGTCCGACCGTGTGTACGCCTTATAAGTGACACTTTTTGGGGACCAGTGACACCAATACAGCGATTAGTGCTAAAAAAAAATGCACTGTCACTGTATAAATGACACTGGCAGGGAAGGGGTTAACATCAGGGGGCGATCAAAGGGTTAAATGTATTTCCTATGTGTGCTTTCTAACTGTAGGGGGAGTGCTTTGACTAAAGGAAACCAGAGATCCATGTTTCTGATTAGCGTTGAAACCATGCTGTTCCCTGCCATCAGGGAGGAGGATCAACACTAAATTCCTACATCACATCCACAGGGGGAACTGTTTTTTTTTTTTTTAGATGAGCTTGGGGCGGTCGGAGTTGCGCACACTACAACAGCCAATCAATAGCTCTGGGTAGGTCACAACTGGATGTGACACCACAGTTCCTACAGTTAAGTACATAGAGGAGGTTGTGCGACCAGGAGACATTGCTCTATAGGAAGAAAACAGTGACACCCAGACACATACAACGGAACTACCCTAGAACAGGAGTAAAAAGGGTATATTGGAGGGAGAAAAAAGTTGAATTTCAAAACAAAAATATAGAATTGTAATAATCTATTGTATTTGTTCTGTGTGAATGGAGCCAGAAAAGGAAAAAACAAGCAAAAAACAAAGAACAAAACAAAATATTAAGCTATTTCATGTGCTGGTATAATATTTTTCTATAGTTTTAAAAAGGCAAATATTGTATTTGTCCACTAGAGGGCACTAAGTATCACAGGAGACTTATTAGCTCTATCTAGTGGCCAAATGTGGTATTTTCAGTTTTAATTCAATGATAAACATGCAAACAGAACAAGAAACAGCCAAATAATGTTTTTGCAGGGAAAAATTGTATTGACTGATCAATCTCTGTTACTGAGACAAAAACTGATGGACTAGGGTTGAGCTAGATTGAGAACGCTCTCCAGAAATGTCTTCATAATTACAAGACTTCTGCAGAATTTTGCAGATTTATTAGTAAAATTAAGGTGGGGTTTAGTGCTTTTTTTTGTGCTTTTTTTACAGAAGCTCCTTTCAACTATTCTGGACCTATTATTTTGCAAAATAAATAAATAATAAAAAACAGTGAAAAAATATATAATCTATATATATAAACTTGTGCTGATGGTGATGAACAAATAGGGTAATAAAAAAAAGGGAATGAAGCTGCTACACACAAAGTGCTAAACACTTGGACAAAATAAAGATACAGTATTTATGTATCTTTAATATTAAAAAACAGCCCTTCATTGGCAGCACTAGGTTTTTATTTTTTTGTTTTAATCAGAAAAAAAAAACACAGGCAGCTAAATTAGTACAATTACACAATTTACAACAATCTAATGTACAAACAAAGATAATGCTAAAGAATACTAAAATGTATCAAAATAATTTCCCTAAATACACTCTCCAAAAAAAACAGATACATCAATAAATAAATAACTTAAAGGGGTTGTAAAGGTGTTTTTTTTTTTTTTTAAAAATAACAAACATGTCATACTTACCTTCACTGTGCAGCTCGTTCTGCACAGAGTGGCCCCGAACCTCGTCTTCTGGGGTCCCTCGGCGGCTGTCTCAGCTCCTCCCCGCAAGCATTTACCACCTTCATGCGAGCTCTCTCGCACGGTGGTGAGTGCTTGCGGGCGCGCTCCCGTGATACAGCCGGCGGCTATAGCCGCTCGCTGTATCACTCGGCCCCGCCCCCCGGCGCGCCGCGTCATCGGATGTGATTGACAGCAGCGCGAGCCAATGGCTGCGCTGCTTTCAATCCATCCACTGCAGCCAATCAGCGGCCAGGGTGAGCGGAGGAACAGATGTCGGGAACGCGAAGCTGACTTTCGAGGCGTCAGGTAAGTAAAACGGGGGGGCTTGGGGCGGCGGTTCTGTCAGAAGTTTTTTCACCTTAATGCATAGAATGCATTAAGGTGAAAAAACTTTTACCTTTACAACCCCTTTAAGGAAAAAGTTCAACTGTGGGTGAAGGATTGTGTATGTATATGGGATTGTATTTTTTTTGGTTGAACTAGATGGATTTGTGTCTTTTTTAAAGCTAACTATGTAACTATGTAAAAACAAAAAAGCCAAACTTTTTTAAAAACAAATTCTACCTAAGCAGTTTAATAGGTAAAATTTCCGCATTTGACAAAAAAAAATGTTTTAAGTCAGATTTAGGGAGCTTCCAATATACTCTAACATATAGCATAATACATGTATTGCTAGACTCTCTTGTTCTGAGTAGGTGTATGCTTTTTATGCTTCCTTAAAAAAATAATGTATTTATTTATTTTTATATGTTTGTAATCAGTAACCTTTCATGTGTTATATATTTTTTTAGAAATAAAGCAGTGACCATGACGGCTCTTAGGGTTCTTCTTGTGCTTCTATTAGGTACTGTATTTACTAAACAAATAACCAGAATAAAATATTATAAGTTGCTTTATTGATTTTTTTAAATCATTTTATTACAAAAATAATATAATTCTCACTGTTAAAGCATATGTAAAAAAATTCTTTCTCCCTCTTCCTCTCCCTCTCTATATACACACACTGTAATATATATATACATATCTATATACTGTAAATTTAAATATATATATATAAATGTACACAGACACCTTTAGAAACACTTGATATATATATATATATATATATATATATATATATATATATATATATATATATATATTATATAGTATGTATATACCTTGCATTGTCAAAAGTATTGGGACACCTGCCTTTGCACGCACATGAACTTTAATGGCATCCCAGTCTTAAGCCTCGTACGCACGATTGGATTGTTGGCCAGCAAAACCGTGGACTTTTGTCTGAAGGGCGTTGGCCCAAACCTGTCTTGCATACAAACGGCAAGGAATTGTCGGCCAACAAATATGAACGTAGTGACATACTACATTGTTTTTCAGCTCTTTAGTGCCACCCATTGGGCTCCTTCTGATATTTTCGTGTTAGTAGATGTTTGGTGAGCGTTGATTCGCGCGTTTCATTTCGCACTTTTTATTTTGCGCTTTTCATTTTGCGCTTTTCATTTCGCACTTTTCAATTTGTTTCTGAATGGCCGTTCGTCAACCAGCCATGTTGCAGAATCGGAGGAGATAATGTGTTATTTATTATTGGCCTTGGAGTTATTGCTTTGACCCAAGTTCAGTGCAGGAACGGGAGACGGAGGATTTCTTGGACCAAAAATTGGTTGCTTTAATAATCGTGACCAATTATGTCATATGCCTTTGCTGCGGGAGCTCCAGGAGAATAATCTGGATAATCTTTTCGGAAATTATCTCCGGATGACGGACCCCTGCTTTGTTTCACCAACTCTTGGCATTGTTGACCCCCTATATTAAGAAGCAGAAAAAATGCATGAGGCTTTTATTTTATTTTTTGGTTGAAAAATAATGATTTGATTTGTTATATTTTCTATATTTTTGGATGCATAGAATGCACCAAAGAATAATAATATTATTCTTGATATCACTAGAAAAAAAAAAGCCTTTAAAAATTCATTTGCAATAACTCCATCAGTATCACCAGCAAAGCAGCTTCATTATTATCCCATTAAAGAACAAGAGAATTGTGCGCTGCATTTCCAGATTTCATAATTTGCTGCGTCACGAATATTAATTCTCCATTACGAACGCGAGTTTACAAGACTGACCGCTTCTGGCTCGTCCTTGCTTCCGAGCATGCGTATTTCTAATTTGGACTTTTGTCTGACGGACTTGTGTACATACACTCGGAAAATCCGACAACAGACATTTGTCCGCCAAAAATTAAAACCTGCCATCCAAAATTTGTCCGTGGAAAATCCGACAGCAATTGTCTGATGGAGCGTACACACGGTCATTTCTAAACTCTAAAGGTTTTTTTTTTACCTTAATGCAGTCTATGGTATCACTTACCTGAGTCTTTACTTAATCCACCCTTGTGTCCATCTTCCTGGAGTTACAGTCTGCCCTGATAACAGATCGTGTATTTGGACCATGTTCCCAGCCATAAGCTTTAATAAATAACATTCTTTACAGTGTATGTACTTCCTGTCCCAGAGACATACAGTAGCATGAATTTAGAGGAAATCTCTAAATAGTAAGAGGAGTTCCCATCATTGACAGTTGTCATTGGAAACACGTGTTCCCCATTGGAGACACCAAATTTTCAAAGGCAAAGCAGCCCTAAATAATAATAAAAAGCCAACAGGGGTTCTAATCCTTCTCAACTTTATCTAAAACAACAAAAAAGTCTTGGTTATACATACACTGCTACTGTCCTTATTAAAGCTTATTACAAATGAATTGCTTTTTTCTTCGATGTATAAAGTGGAAAGTCCTTTTGGATGGACCTTCCCTGCCATGTGTTATGTCTGCAGGGTGTTTTCATTTCTCATTGCTTACATTAACACAAATTCCTTTTTTTCCCACAGTTGTTCCAATGATAATTAGCAAACCATATTTTAATTATAGAAAAAACAGAGTTACAGGTTTGTTGGAATTATTTCTTTAATCATTTCACAGTATGAGTTCTATCCATATCATTAGGAGAGACAGTTGTATGCCATGTAGGGGGAGGGGAGTGTGTCAGAGCCGTCCTTATAGGGAGCTTTTTATCGTGAGAGGTCATTTTTTAATTTTTTAGGGTCTATAAAATGATATTTTGTAGCATTTTAAAATCTATGTATAGGAGTACAGAGTGCATTCATGACGCATGTACTCCCTGCATGTTCTTTTGGAAGGTAGGAAGCAAGGTGAGAAAGTAGGAAAGAAGGATGGAAGGAATGAAGGAAGGAACAAAGGAAAGAAGGAAGGAAAAAAATATCAGTTTTATTTTTTATGTTTATATCAAAATAAATATTTTTAAAAAGATGCATTCAGTGTTAGAAAAAATCAGGTATGCCCTAAGGCTCAGTTCACACTGCCACGATCTGAAACGTCTTTGCCAGGCTAATTTGGTCTGACTTTGACGTGACTTTGATGTGACTTTGACGCAACTTCGACGTGACTTCAGCGCGACTTCACTTTGACGCGACTTCGGCATGACTTCGCCGTGACTTCAGCACAACTTTGATGCGACTTACTTGAGCATGACTTCACCGTGACTTCGGCGGGACTTTGACGCAACTTTGATGTGACTTTGGCATGACTTCGATACGACTTCAGCAAGACTTTGACACAACTTCAGCACGATTTTTTCGTGACTTCAGCATGACTTCGACATGAATTCAGCATGACTTCACCATGACTTCAGCGATGCTTTGTCATGACTTCGCTGCGACTTCAACGTGACTTTGCCGCGACTTTGACGTGACTTTGGCACGACTTTGATGCGACTTCGGCAAGACTTTGACGCAACTTCAGCACGATTTCGCCGTGACTTCGATGTGACTTCAGCTCGACTTCAACGTGACTTCGGCATGACTTTGACGCGACTCCGGCATGACTTCAGCATGACTTTGGCACAAAATCGGCGTGACTTTGACATGACTTCGGCACGACTTTGGCGCGACTTCAGCATGACTTCACTATGACATCAGCGATGCTTTGTCATGACTTCGCTGCGATTTCAATGTGACTTTGCCGCGACTTTGATGCGACTTCGGCAAGACTTTGATGCAACTTCAGCATGATTTCGCCGTTCCGATGTTGACACAATGCTCTTTCCCGCCGTAATGCCATGTGCGCAGTGCGCAACAATTTATATAGGCATGATTTATGACGTCACAGCCCGGGGCATGATGGGACTCCGATGTCATAAGGGGGTGGGGTCACCGGGTGACATCACATGCCTATATAAATCGTTGCGCACCGCACACACGGCATTACAGCGGGAGAGAGCGTCGTGTCAACATCGGAAGAAGAGAAGAGGGAAGAAGACGACGGAGAAGACCGGGCCAACGCTAGTAAAAGAGCTGGAAGAAGATAGCGGAGGAGCTTGGCAGAAGGCACCGGAGAGCGGGAGAAGAATCGGAGAGTGGGAGAAGACACCGGAGATTGGGAGAAGAGAGTGGAGAAGTCAGAAGAGACCCCCGAAGTTGGAAGAAGACCTTACTTTAAAAACCTGTCTAGTGTGTTTTTTTATTGACACTGTTTTCCCCCAGGTGAAAAGGTAGGGGCACGATGTACCCCATACTCATTCACATAGGGTGGGGGGCCTGGATCTGGGGGCCCCCTTATTAAGCCCCCCGCCTGCAGACCCCGACAACCAATGGCCAGGGTTGTCAGGAAGGGGCCTTTGTCCTCATCAACATGGGGCAAGGTGCTTTGAGGTGGGGGGGCTGCAGGGCGCCCCTCTGCCCCAAAGCACCCACCCCCCATGTTGAGGGCATGCGGCCTGGTACGGCTCAGGAGGGGGGTGCTCGCTCATCCCCACCCCCTTTCCTGACCGGCCAGGCTGGTGCTCGGATAAGGGTCTGGTATGGATTTTGGGGGGGACCCCACGCCGCAGTTTCGGCATGGGTTTCCCCTTAAAATCCATACCAAACCGAAGGGCCCGGTATGCTCATGAAGGGGGAAACCATGCGTTTTTTCTTAAAAAAAAAAAAAATTGGCATGGAGTTCCCCTTTATGCACAAGTCGCATGCCAAAGTCGGATCAGTTAATACGGAATTCGACTTTGATCCGACTTCAGAAAAAAAGTAGTGCAGGAACTACTTTGAAGTTGGCACAACTTAAAGTCGTGCTAATATGAATGGTAGTCATTCAAAATCATGGAAAATGACTTGCCATGTGATTTTGCAGTCCAAAATTGTGGGAAAAGTCGTATAAGTGTGAAAGGGGGCTTAAGCATGACTTTGCTGTGACTGTGACATGACTTCGGCACGACTTCTACGCAACTTCAGCACGACTTCATCATGACTTTAGAGATGCTTTGTCACGACTTAGGTACGACTTCGCTGCGACTTCGACGTGACTTCGGCACCACTTTGATGTGACTTTGGCATGACTTATATGCGAGTTCGGCAAGACTTGGATGCAACTTCAGCATGATTTTGACGTGACTTCAGCTCCACTTCGACGCGACTTTGGCACGACTTCGGCGGCATGACTTTGAAGCGACTCCGGCACGACTTTGGCGCGTATGCAGCGTGACTTTTGACGCAGCTTCAGGGAATGCCTGTTTATACCTCCTGTAATGTTGGTTCCAAATCACATCAATTAGGATGGGGATCTGACTTGGATGCGACTTCCATTCAACTCTATGGGCTGAAATCGCACAGAAGTCGTAACAAAGTAGTGCAGGAACCTTTTCCAAAGTTGGACCAACACAAGTCAGACCAGTTAAGATGGCTCTCATAGGGAACCATTGATTTATACACGTCATGCTCTCAAAGTCGGATTGCATATCGCACCAGTGTGACTTATTGAAAGAAGTAAGGAAGGAAAAAAGACAGGAAAAGAGGGAGAGGAGAAAAGGAAGGAAGGAAGAAGGGGAGGAAGGAAGAAAGGGGGGTAAGGAAATTTAAAAAGGATAGGTGAAAGAAGGATGGGAGGAAAGGGAGGAAGGAAGGAAGGAAGGAAGGAAGGAAGGAAGGAAGGAAGGAAGGAAGGAAGGAAGGAAGGAAGGAAGGAAGGAAGGAAGGAAGGAAGGAAGGATGGCTATCACTTGTACTTATTCTTTATGGTTTATAACAAAATATATATGTTTAAATAGATGCATTCAATGTTTCTAGAAAGACACATGTAGACCCTAAATTCCTTTTTCCCATTGAAAGAAGTGAAAGGAAGGAAAAAAGGGAGAGGAGAAAAGAAAGGAAGGAAGGAAGAAGAAGGGAAGAGGAAGGAAGAAAGAAGGGTAAGGAAAGTTAAAAACGATGGGTGAAAGTAGGGTGGGAGGAAGGAAAGATATCACTTATATTTATTTTTTATGGTTTATAAAGAAATATAGATTTTTAAATAGATGCATTCAACGTTTATAGAAAAATACATGTACACCTAAATTCCTTTTTCCCTTGAACGAGGGGTGGGAAGAAAGGGAGGAAGGATAGGAGGTTGAAGGAAGGAAGGATATCACTTGTATTGATTTGTTATGGTTTATTATGAAAGATATATTTTTAAATAGATGCGTTTAGTGTTTATAGAAAGACACATGAAGGCCCTAAATTCCCTTTTCCCATTGAAAGAAGTAAGAAAGGAAAGAAGATAGGAAAAGAGGGATAGGAGAATAGGAAGGAAGGAAGAATAAAGGGAAAGAGTGAAGAAAGGTAGAAAGGAAGAAGAAGGGGAGAGGAAGAAGGAAAGGAGGGTAAGGAAAGTTAAAAAGGATGGGTGAAAGAAGGGTGGGAGGAAGGATAGGGGGTGGAGGAAGGAAGGAAGGAAGGAAGAATAAAGGGAAGGAAGAAAGGAGGGGCAGGTTTATGGTTTATAAAGAAATATATATTTTTAAATAGATGCATTCAGTCTTTATAGAAAGACACATATACACCATAAATTCATTTTTCCCATGGAAGGAAGGAAGGAAGGAAGGAAGGAAGGAAGGAAGGAAGGAAGGAAGGAAGGAAGGAAGGAAATAAGGGAGAGAAGAATATGAAGGAAGGAAGAAAGGAAGGGAGGAAGAATAAAGGGTAGAAGTGAAGAATGGTAGGAAGGAAGCAGTAGAGGAAAGAAAGGAGGAAAGGAGGATAAGGAAAGCTAAAAAGGATGGATGAAAGAAGGGTTGAAGGAAGGATAGGGGTGGAAGAAAGGAAGGAAGGAAGAATAAAGGGAAGGAATAAAGGAAGAAATTGTTTATAAAGAAATATATATTTAAATAGAAGAATTCACTGTTTATAGAAAGACACATGAACATTCTAACTTCCTTCTTCCCATTGAAAAAAGGATAAAAAAAAAGGAAAAGAAGGAGAGGGGAATAGGAAGGAAGGAAGGAATGTAAGGAAAGTTATAAAGGATGGGGTAAAGAAGGGCGGGAGGAAGGATAGGGGAGGAAGGAAGGAAGAAAGGAAGGAAGGAAGGAAGGCAGGAAGGATGGTTATAAAAGGAATTTAAAGAAAGACACATGTACACCATAAATTCATTTTTCCCATTGAAAATAGGAAGGAAGGAAGAATAAAGAGAAGGAATGAAGAAAGGAAGGAAGGAAGGAAGGAAAAAGAATTGGGTACGGAAGGAAGAAAAGAGGGTAAGGAATGTTAAAAAGGATGGGCGAAAGAAGGGTGGTAGGAAAGGAAGGAAGGATAGGGGGAAGAAACAAAGAAAAAGGAAAAGTAATTATTTTCTTTAAATATGTACATGACTTGAGAACTTCAATTATCTTTCTGTTCTTTTTTAATATGAATAATACATTTTCGATTCAGGTGAAATTTGCCCCTTTGGAGCTGAGAAGTC
Organism: Aquarana catesbeiana; assembly: GCF_042186555.1. Classification (NCBI taxonomy): domain Eukaryota; kingdom Metazoa; phylum Chordata; class Amphibia; order Anura; family Ranidae; genus Aquarana; species Aquarana catesbeiana. The sequence continues at coordinate 12,616,175 of NC_133333.1, read as the reverse complement.
AAAGTGCTCCAGCTGTTCAGCTTATTGTCAGCCCCGCGGTAAGGTGTGTATTTCGGTGTGTGAAGAAGGCTGTAGATGTAAGATAACAAAACATCGTATAAAAGGGAATCGCTGTGTTCCAGAACAAAACTGCTAAAGAGTAAGTACCCAAATTCGGTAATTATTTGCTGTTTTTAAATTGGGAGAATTCATAACTTCCCCACTGGTTAAATGTTCGCATTTCCTATGCAGGAAGCTCAGCACTAAGATTGGCATTACAAAGAGTCACAAGAGGCGCCCCCTAGGGCTCTGATGTGGGCACCACACCCACTCCCAGTGCAGTCTGCAGGGCATAGCTGTCAGTTTGACGGCCGGCTCCCCCTCTGTGTGTTGGGAGTGCTGACAGCAGTTCCCGTACAAGTAGATCCTGCAAACTGCGATTGAATAGGTTTGTTATAATGTAGTCTAGTTAGTGCTTATTTGCAAATCAAAGACTTGTCCACTGACTTGTACAATGTCAGTTCCAGCTATATTTTACTCCTTTTTAACTCACAGATACATAGAAACGTAGAAAAGGGATGGCAGAAAAAAAGACCAAGTGGCTCATCGAGTCTGCCAGCTTTTTTTTTTTTAATTATTATTTATTTATACTTGTTTTGTATTAGATTTTTTGTGTGTTTTATGTTTCTTTGTTTTTGTTAACTCTAAGGACCTTTCTGACACCAGTGGACCGGCCCGGTCCGCCTGTACTTTTTTCGGGCGAACCCGATCGAACCCGCCGGTATGTTTTTCAGATGGACCTGATCAGACCACCCATTGTTCTCTATGGAAGTGGTGGATGTTAGTGGACACCCGGCAGCATTTGATCCAATCCGGTAAAAATAGAAGAATGGGGATACGTTGCCCATCCATTCGGCAGATCGGATCGGATTACAGTCGGATGGAAACAGACGGGCAGTCCTGTTTCCATCTGCCTCATAGAGAACAGCGGGCTGTGTCCGTGTCTGCTCTGCATAGTGGAGCGGACATGGATCTGTCATCCTCCTTCTCATCGGGGATCAGTGAAAGGATTCCCCCACTGAGCAGGCTGATCTGCTTGACTGATTCTTCTCCATCTGAAAGGGGCAATACATTTCCTGTAGTTAGTTCATAGTAACTTCATCCTTTCTACTTTTTTCTGATTTGTCTTCTACTATATGTAAGTGTTTTTTTTTTCCATATATGTTTTGTTTCTTATTGTAGAGCGACATTAAAGAAATAGACCTTTTTTAGGTGATACCTCCCAGACAGATGGAAACATTTCAGGTATTATAATGTTAATGTAGATAGGACAGTTACTTTTTTGATTGTTGGTAAACAGTATAATTAGATCATATGACATATATAAAAAAAAAAAAGTCATATAACATAAAAATATAAAAGAAAAAAGTTGGTGAGTGGCCAGAGTAATTCTTTTATAATGTTTGCAACCTACGAAATTTAATTTTTTACTTTTGTGATTTTCTTCCATATAGAAGAGAAGACATCTGGAATGTGGAATATTCAGTACCAAACGCCATGTAACTTGTTCTTTTAAAGAGCAAAAAAAATTAAAAAACCTATCTGTCATGGAGTCAGAAATCCTGCTTGATGTAATACATACAGTATGTTATAAACAGGATGATTTTTACTTTAATTTTTAAGACATTTATACTTAAAGAGTATGTATAGCCCAAACATTTTCTTTGTTTTATTTATTATTATTTTTTTGGGGGGGAGGGGGGGGTTTGGATGCAGGGAGTTTAGTATTGTGCCATGATTGGGTTTTTATTCTTGTACTGTGCTTGAGGCTACTGTATGTTTAAAAATGGATTACATCTGTTCCTAAAGGGGTATGTATAATCCCAAATATTTTTATTTGTGTAGTTTTCTTTGATTTTTTTTTATTTTTAATTAGACAGAGGTTCTCAGCCCTATATGCCCACATCCTGAATAGTACATATTTACAGGTTGATTTACTGAGAATAAATATTCTGACAAATTTTTCAGTATTTGGAGATTCGGATATTTCCGAATACCCGAATTACAGTAAAAACAAAGTTTACTGAATGCTCAGACTAACAAAAAAATTTAGAATTTCCGAAATTCTATTAGAAATTCAAATTAAATTTTACATCAAATTCCAGTCGAATTGTAAGTGAAAACATGGTTCTGGAAACAAAGACTGTAGGGGTCATTTACTGTAACACTGTGGCACTAATTAGCGCTAATTACAGCAAATTAGCGTGAATTAGCACTAATTAGTGCTAAACGGTATTCACTATTCACTATAGCGCTGGTAAAAAAAATGCTCCCAATATCAAATTTACTATAGTTCCCTGAAACCAAATAGTGCCCATACCCTTATGCTATGTACACACGATAGGATTTTCCGACAACAAAACCGTGGATTTTTTTCCGAAGGATGTTGGCTCAAACTTGTCTTGCATACACACGGTCACACAAATGTTGTCGGAAATTCCGAACGTCAAGAACACGGTGACATACAACATGTACGACGAGCCAGTGCGGCTTTTCTGCTTGATTTTGAGCATGTGTGGACTTTTGTGCATCAGAATTGTGTATACTTGCTCAGAATTTCGGAAAATTTGAGAACCTGCTCTCAAACATTTGTTGAAGGAAATTCCGCCAACAAATGTTCTATGGAGCCCCCACACGGTCAGACTTTCCAACAACTAGCTCACATCCAACATTTGAAAATCCTATCATGTGTACGGCCCATTACTCTGCTAAAACCTGGAGAATTGCACATGGAAATATTGTTTAGTACATGATGCCTAAATGGTACTGAAATATGCGGTATATTATTTAAAGATAATCTGTTTTTAAACTGTGTGAAAAAGTGATTTCTACACTGAAATATCTTTAAAAGTCTGAGAAGAGATAAATATAGCGCTATAGTAAATACCAAAATGAGCGCTGTGTTAAAGAGCATTTTTTGGAAGTGAAAATCGGCGCTAATATAGTCCAGTGCAAGTTTTAGCCATTGAGTCTAACGGAACAATTGTAACTTTCACAAATAAGTCCTTTTAATGTTGAGATGAAATGTATCTTTCTCTGAAATAAATTTTCCTTTGCAACATTGTTGCTTCTACTTAATCTATTTTGTTTTTAAGAATGCTAGAATGTGGAACGTTTTGATTTTTTGGTAAAATATATTTTTCTCTGTCACTTTCACTTGTTACTCTCCATCACACAACAATCTTTACTCAAACTCACACAGGCATCTTTACAATGCACAAACAATACCATTGCTGATGCAACTTTAAAATGAGTCACAATTTTTTGTGCTTTTTATTATTTCCTAATAATCATAATTTGAGACCAAAAAATGTGATATGTGTACCAACATCAGAAATCAAAATGTAATTCCCAAAAATTTGAGGGTAATATCAATATTCTACACTGACCCACAAAGAACCAGCAAATATCACAGAATAAATCAAGAAGAATACAGTAACTCTTGAGTAGTGTAATTCCATTACCTGTATGTCCAAAGAAATGCAGTATTTATGTATATTTATGTGTAGGGGGTTCTCACATGTGGCAGCTCTGTGGCTTAGATGTTAGATGTTAGAACTTCTGCTTAGTATCCCTGAGCATCTGAGTTTGAATCCCAAACATGCCGCTTCATGTAGAGAAATTGTCTCATCTCCCAGGTCCTAAAACTATGTCTAAATTTAGTATTTATGTGTAGGAGGTTCTAGTACCATTTAAAATCTTGGCAGACACACTATGTAGTCAAAAGTAGCAGCCCATTCTTAGTTCATAGGGTTAAAAATTGATTTGACCCACCCTTTGCAGCTAAAACAGCTTCTGGAAGGCTAGGAAGGCTGTCCATAAGGTTTAGTTTGTCTATGGGAATGTTTGACCATTTTTCCAGAAGTGCATTTGTGAGGCTAGGCACTGATGTTGGATGAGAAGGCCTGGCTCGCAGTCTCTGCTCTAATTCAGCCAAAAGGTGTTCTATCAGGTTGAGGTCAGGACTGTGCAGCAAGTCAAGTTCCACGACGGCCACCGTGACCCTGCCGATTGTTCACAGGAGAGACGGATCAGCCATCTGCCTGTGTAAACAAGGCAAACAGCGGATCTGTCAGGAAGGGAAAGAAAGATCTTGTGATTCAGCTAAGCTGAATCACGGATCTCTCTTTTCCTTCAGTGTGCAACTGCCCCACAGAGTTAGGAAGCACCTCCCTAGGGAACATTTAACCCTTTGATCTCCCCTGGTGTTAACCCCTTCCTTGCCACTGCCATTTATACAGCATTTTTATAGCACTGGTAACTGTATTGGTGTCACTGGTCCCCAAAAAGTGTCATTCAGTGTCAGATTTTGCAGTCCCGCTACAAAATCGCAGATCGTTGTCATTACCAGTTAAAAAATAAATCTATCCCGTAGTTTGTAGACGCTATAACTTTTGCACAAAGTTATAGCGTCTACAAACTACGGGATAGATTTAGGGACTTTTATTTAATTTTTTTTCTTTTTTACTGGTAATGGCAGCGATCTGCTATTTTTTTGGGGATATGTATTATAGCAGAAAGTAAAAAATATTGTTTTTTCTTTCAAAATTGATGCTCTTTTTTTGTTTATAACGCAAAAAATAAAAAGCGCAGTGGTGATCAAATACCACCAAAAGAAAGCTCTGTTTGTGGGAAAAAAGGACATCAATTTTATTTGGGTACAGCGTTGCACGACCGCACAATTCCCAGCTAAAGCAATGTGGTGACGTATCGCAAAAAATGGCCTGGTCAGGAAGGGGGGAAAAACCTTCCGGAGCTGAAGTGGTCACTATGTATGAAATCTGCAGAACATCCCAAAAATCCAGTTTCATCAAGGAGTATGGGAAATGTAGCGCTAACAAAATATGTGCACTGATGATCAGTGCAAAAAAGTGAATAAATATAAATATAACAAGTCCAACATGATGAAATGAAAAAATGGACAGTTTTGTGACTGTGAGTATCAGAACAAAAATCCCAAATAAAATGGAAAAAATAAGTGGAAGTCCACAAAGAATGGACACAAAAAATGAAGTGTCAATCTTCTAATGTGCAAAAGACAGTGTGGAGCATCAACAATGGTGAATCCAGAAAGTGAAATAAGATAAGGTACTCTTACCAGAGCAGATGGACCCGGATGTCAGCGACACCGAATCGTAAAGGCTTGGATGATCGGATCAGTGGCTCTCTCTGAAGGGCCAGCCCCGGCTAAAGCATGAATCGCTATCCCAGACGAACAAACAGAACAGTAAAAAAGGGAAAAAGAATGAATCAAGCCTGATTGATAAACGAGTTGATGTCCCGCTCGACATTCATACCATGAGGCGAGTAAGACCGCAACTTGTGTATCCAAAAAGTCTCCAATCTGGAGACTTCACGTAAATGGGACTCACCTCTTCAATTGGGAACAAATTTGTCGATAATCAGAAACTGAGTACCAAGGGGATCTCGGTTATGATGTCTCAAAATATGTTTGGGAGCACTATGATCAGTTTTACCCGCTCCAATGTTGGTCAAATGCTTGTTTACACGAATGGAGAAAGTTCTAATAGTACCCCCTATGTACTGTTTCTTGCAAGGGCACGTCAAAAGATACACTATAAATTTGGTGGCACAGGTGGTGAAGTGCTTCATAGGGTATATCGGCTGTATGACAGAAGATTGAAATGTCTCCATTTTGCGTCTACCATTGGTGTTATTAAGACATACGTTACACTTCCTTCAGGGAAAATAACCCTTGCACTGCTGGAAGAAGGAGATAGTCTTAGTGGGATCTATAACATTAGGAGCTATCTGTCCCTGAATGGACCTAGCCCCCTAAAGATAACCCCTGCTTGATCAGGGATAACTGGTCCAAGGAATCTGTCATTTTGGAGAACTCCCCAGTGCTTTCTAATGATATTCCGGATGTGTCTAAATGGAACTTAGTATGTGGTAAAAAAAGACCACTTAAATTTATCTGTAGCAACTTTAGGACGTGTCTCCAACAATGACTGTCCAATTTCATGCATCCAATTTGATGAATTCATAGCCCTTCACTAAAAACCTACTTCTCAAGATTTGAGCCTGAGCAAGAAAGTCTTCTGTCTGGGTACAGTTCCGGCGCAGTCTGAGAAACTGACTGCGCAGAACTGATTTAAGCCACTGAACATGGTAACAACTGTCGACCGGAATGTAACCATTCCAGTTGGTGAGCTTAAAATAAGTTCTAAACTCAAGATGTTGGTCAACAGCAATAATCTCCAAATCAAGAAAGTGAACAGAAGTGGAACTGGCCTCATAGCTGAGATGTATACCTTGGCCATTGGAATTGAGCAAAAACATAAACTCATCCAAAGATGCGAGGTCTCCCTTACAAAGGAGGAGAATGTTGTCTATGTAACGGGCCCAAAGAACCAATTCAGGTCTCTTAAGGGCATAGACGACATCCTCCTCCCACTTGGCCATAAATAAATTGGCCAGGCTGGGGGCAAATTTTGCCCCCATAGCCACACCTTTGGTCTGTAGATAAAAATGGTTTTGAAGCCAAAAATAATTGTGTTTAGTGGCAAACCTAAGGAGGTCCATAATGAAATTATGCTGTAGTAAAGGAAGAGTGGTGTTCTAGGATAGGTAGTATTCACAATACAGTTTACGGATACATTTTTGTACATCAATAAACATAGAGAACTTATTAAAAGTTCTTGGGGGCACAAATTTTAATCCCTTATCTAAGATATTTTTCTCCTCCTCTGTCAAGCAATCAGAGCTGAGGTTAAAAATGCCGGCACCAATCATGTTCTTTTTCTTTTTGCTTTGGACCCTCCTCCCCCCCTCTAGTACCTCTTTTCTTTCTGGACTTGTTGGATAGTCTTCCATTGATTTGGGAAAATCCGAATGATACGAAGGCCCAGGATGACTCTGATTATAGCTATACGGGGACCTAGTACATAAATTGACATCCCTATCATCATATCGATAGGGATCGGGGCAAGTCATTCTAGAATCCCTTTCTTGTAGAGGATGAAAATGATTATAGGTACGAATAGGTGTTCTAAAGGCTGGGTCATTCCTTTGTTGGTTCTGCCTGCCCGATGGTCATACAAACTAGGTGGAGGTTCAAATGAAGGGCCTCTAGAGTCGTCCCGTCGGTATGGAGGGACTGGATGACCATGTGGTTGTCCTCTCCCTCTATTCCTAGAGATCCATCCCCCTCTACGACCTGAGGGGTGAGGGGGGTAAGATTTGGGGGGATAGTGGACTGGCCTATTCCCACGATCATGTGGTTTCGATAAACCCCCTTTAGACTGCACGTTGTTATGTGTTGGTGTGGAACTTTCAACCAAACTAGGTACATGGGTTAACCTCCTATCTGAATTCTGTATACCAGAATTGACCACATCCATAACGGACGTGTCATCTCCCGGTAGTGCAGTGACATTCATTTTTTTTTGCCAGTTAAAAACAAGTTTAGTCCTATAGTCGGTAAGATCCCGACTATATTTCTTTTGTTTCTTGTTTTTCTGGTCTTTCTCCTCTTTCTACACGTGATTCCTCAAACTAGTAGAAAGAGAAACATACTCTGAGATAGTTTTATATGGAGTTAATTTTTCTTTTTCTTTATCGAGGACTCTGATACTTATAGTCGTATCTCCCGCGATACAACCTCTGTCTACAAAAGAGAATTGTCCCTTGTTGTGAATGAAGGTTCTTCTTTGGGGATCCTAGAAAAAAAAAGAGAGTCGTTTTCTCGTACCACTAGCACCACGCATTCCGGCTATATACTACCTACCCAAGGTACATAAGGACCCAGTCAATCCGCCTGGTCGGCCCATAGTCAGTGGGATTGTCAAAATTGTAAAAATGACAGTAGACAATTTGGAACAAGTCCTTTATTAAAAAAAGTGTCCCGCAATGACGTAAACGAGTGACCCCAGCCACCTCTGATGTTAAGTGATGTCACATGACGTCAGAAGGGGGCTGGGTCACCCATTTACATCACCGTGTGGCCCTGCCCTCAGCTATATAACAGCTGTCAATGCAGAAAGCCTGCAGTCAGCGGGAGCCTCCCATAGAGGCGGAGTTTTTTTCATTTTTTTCTCTGTCCATTGGACACTGTGATCGAAGATAAATGGGGGCATCACTGCGGGCTTTTTCTTTTTTTAAATAAAGGACTTGTCCCAAATTGTCTACTGTTATTTTTACCATTTTGACACTTTTTTTTGGTGAATGTGTAGGGGTACAATGTACCCGATACCCATTCACATAGTGGGGGGCCGGGATCTGGAGGTCCCCTTGTTAAAGGGGCATACAGATTCCGATAAGCCCCCTGCCCGCAGACCCCCACAACCACCAGGCAAGGGTTGTGGGGATTAGGCCATTGTTCCCATCAACATGGGGACAAGGTGTGTTGGGGGGGAAATCCCAAAACATCCTCCCCATGTTGAGGGCATGTGGCCTGGTATGGTAATGGGGGGGGGCACTCTCTCATCTCCCCCCTTTTCCTGCGGCCTGCGCCATTTTTTTTCCATTTTGGCTCGGGGTTCCCCTTAAAATCCATACTAGACCTCAAGGGCCTGGTATAGATTTTGGGGGGACCCCCAGGCAATTTTATTTTTTAATTTTGGTGCGGGGTTCCCCTTAATATTCATACCAGACCCAAAGGGCTTGGTAATGGACTGGGGTGGGGGGGGGAACCATGCCGTTTTTTTTCAATGATTTCTTATCTTCATTGCTGGGATCCGACAATACATTACAGCCAAGAGCAATTTTAAATGACATTTTTTCCTTTAGAAATGTCATTTTGATGTGGTACTGTTCTAAACACGGGAAAGATGCGCTACTTTACAGGCATACATAAGCATTATGAAAATCACTGCTCCTAAAAAAAACGTCCGTTTTTAAAACTGTTTTTTGCATTGATACATGTCCCCTGGGGCAGGACCCGGGTCCCCAAACACTTTTTATGGCAATAACTTGCACATAAGCCTTTAAAATGAGCACTTTTGATTTTTCATGTTTGTGTCCCATAGACTTTAACGGTTTAAGCGTGTTCGCATAAATATTTTGCCTGTTTGGAAATTCTGGTGCGAACGGAACCGGGTGGTGTCCAGCTCATCCCTATTGATGAGGGTAATAGCATTTATCTCTAGTAGTCTCATGTAAACTGCTGGCAACAAAAGTGAGTACACCGCTACGTGAAAATGTCCGAGTTGGGCCCATCTACATAAAGGTGGCCTAGGCTATAAGAAGATCGCCAAGACCCTGAAACTGAGCTGCAGCACGGTGGCCAAGACCATACAGCGGTTTAACAGGACAGGTTTTACTCAGAACAGGCCTCGCCATGGTCGACCAAAGAAGTTGAGTGGACATGCTCAGCGTCATATCCAGAGGTTGTCTTTGGGAAATAGATGTATGAGTGCTGCCAGCATTGCTGCAGAGGTTGAAGGGGTGGGGGGTCAGCCTGTCAGTGCTCAGACCTACATCAAATTGGTCTGCATGCCTTTTGTCCCAGAAAGAAGCTTCTTCTAAAGACGATGCACAAGAAAGCCTGTAAACAGTTTTCTGAAGACAAGCAGACTAAGGACATGGATTACTGGAACCATGTCCTGTGGTCTGATGAGACCAAGATAAACTTATTTGGTTCAGATGGTGTCAAGCGTGTGTGGCGGCAACCAGGTGAGGAGTACAAAGACAAGTGTGTCTTGCCTACAGTCAAGCATGGTGGTGGGAGTGTCATGGTCTGGGGCTGCATGAGTGCTGCCGGCACTGGCGAGCTACAGTTCATTGAGGGAACCATGAATGCCAACATGTACTGTGACATACTGAAGCAGAGCACGATCCCCTCCCTTCGGAGACTGGGCCGCAGGGCAGTATTCCAATATGATAACGACCCAAAACACACCTCTAAGACGACCACTGCCTTGCTAAAGAAGCTGAGGGTAAAGATAATGGACTGTCTCCAGACCTAAACCCTATTGAGCATCTGTGGGGCATCCTCAAACGGAAGGTGGAGGAGCACAAGGTCTCTAACATCCACCAGCTGGATGCATGGATGGGGGGTGGCGCCCCTGTGCCCCATATGGACAGGCCACGGCTGTCTGTCCTTTCCTCCCCTCTCCTCTAGTCATCAAAGCTGTACTAAAGCTTCCATCAATGAAAAGTACTCTATTAATGGAGGAGAGGGAACTTGCATTTATCCCCCTGTCTGTTCATAGAGCTGGAGATATAGCTCAGCTGAAGCTGACATATTGCACATCTTTTGGGCATGCCCAGTCCTTCAGACCTTCTGGGCTGAGGCCGCCCCCATCTCAAAGGAACCCAGGTTCTTCCTTCTCCGTCACAGCAATCTTCTGTTTAAGGCATACAAAAACTTGGTTGTAATATAGTTGGTTAATGTAGTATGCTCATGTCAGCATTATTAAAATCCCCTTCTCAAAAAATAATTTAGTTATCATAATGTTTAATGAAAACCTGTCTTACCGACTCATTATGACTCTAAAACATGGTGAAATAACCACTCCTACTGAATCCTGCCCACCACGCCCACTTTTTATTGCAGACTTTTCATTTCTAGAGTCGGGCGTTAATTAATAAAGCCCAATTATAGCTTGGGAAAAACATTTAATTATCAGTTCCCAGAAATGTAAAAATGTAAAAAAGTGCAACACTCGCCCTATCTCTGGACCTGTCCCTGGTAAACAAACTTACTGATCTCCTCCTCTTCTAGTACGTTTTGCCAGACCAGAGCATTCATGCCTAAATTTAGTTACATTGATTTTCCAATTAGCACAAAGGAGGATTCATATATTAAATGAGATGTGTCCCTTGTGTTGGGTATTGCCCTTGTAGTCGAAATATTCAATCCTCTTCTCACCCATACCCCTGTTCCCCATTGAAGCATCAAAAGTGCCAACTATGACTGTCCTTTCTCCCCCTTCCTCTATTCATCAAAGCTGTACTATAGCTTGCAGCAATGAAAAGCACTCTATGAATTGAGGACAGGGACCTTGCATTCATCCCCCTTCATAGAACCGGAGATATAGCTCAGTGCAAGCTGACATATTGCATATCTTTTGGCCCTGCCCAGTCCTTCAGATCTTCTGGGCTCAGGCCACCCCCATCTCAAAGGAACTCAGGTTCTTCCTTCTCCATCACAGTAATCTTCCATGCATGGCATACAAAAACGTGGTTGTAATATACTGTACATGGTTAATCTACCATGCTCATGTATCCCAGCTAGGGATGAGCTTCGTGTTCGAGTCGAACCCATGTTCGACTCGAACATCGTCTGTTTGACCGTTCGCCGAATTGCGAACGATATGGGCCGTTCGCTCCAAATTCGTGTGGCGCGTCACCGCCCATAATTCACTGCAGCATCGCAGTGCATTGCTGGCTGATGATTGGCCAAGCATGCACTATGACCCGCATGCTTGGCCAATCACAGCACCGTCAGTAGAGAGAGCTGTAATTGGCCAAAGCCATGGTGGCTTTGGCCAATATTGGCTCAGGGGGTTTAGAACACACCCCACACTATATAAGGCCGCCTGCACGGCGGCCCTGTGTAGTGTGTTCCGGCGTGCTGAGAGATAGAGAGAGAGAGACAGTGTCATTTCATTTGAGTTAGCTAGATTAGGCAGGACAGTCAGTGAGTTAGCTGCACTTACAATGTATTGTGTATATATATGCATCCCACGTGTTGTATATATATATATATATATATATATATATATATATATATATATATATATATATATATACACACACACACTGTATTCAGTTTAGCTAGATCCCTTCCTGTTATCTTCCTACTGACAGGCAGGCTTGTCTTGTTACAGTATTTACAGCTACCTGAAGAAAATTGCTGGTGTTCTTTTGATCCTATTAGTACCACAGTCAGGCAGCTAGACTATTTACATTTAGTGTAGTGCATCCTCCTCACAGTGTTCAGCTAAAGCTACAAGTTAGTTTAGTGTGACCTCTGCACAGTGTTCAGCTAAAGCTACAAGTTAGTGTAGTGCGTCCTTCTCACAGTGTTCAGCTAAAGCTACAAGTTAGTGTAGTGCGTCCTCCTCACAGTGTTCAGCTAAAGCTACAGGTTAGTTTAGTGTGACCTCTGCACAGTGTTCCGCTAAAGCTACAAGTTAGTGTAGTGCGTCCTCTGAACAGTGTTCATCTAAAGCTACAAGTTAGTGTAGTGCGTTCTCCTCACAGTGTCCAGCTAAAGCTACAAGTTAGTGTAGTGCGACCTCTGCACGGTGTTCAGCTAAAGCTACAAGTTAGTGTAGTGCGTCCTCCTCACAGTGTTCAGCTAAAACTACAAGTTAGTGTAATGCGACCTCTGCACAGTGTTCAGCTAAAGCTACAAGTTAGTGTAGTGCATTATCTGAACAGTGTTCAGCTAAAGCTACAGGTTAGTTTAGTGTGACCTCTGAACAGTGTTCAGCTAAAGCTACAAGTTAGTGTAGTGCATTCTCCTCACAGTGTTCAGCTAAAACTACAAGTTAGTGTAGTGTGACCTCTGCACAGTGTTCAGCTAAAGCTACAAGTTAGTTTAGTGTGACCTCTGCACAGTGTTCAGCTAAAGCTACAAGTTAGTGAGATGCGTGCTCTGAACAGTGTTCAGCTAAAGCTACAAGTTAGTGTAGTGCTTCCTCCTCACAGTGTTCAGCTAAAGCTACAAGTTAGTGTAGTGCGTCTTCCTCACAGTGTTCAGCTAAAGCTACAGGTTAGTTTAGTGTGAACTCTGCACAGTGTTCAGCTAAAGCTACAAGTTATTGTAGTGTGTCCTCCTCACAGTGTTCAGCTAAAGCTACAAGTTAGTGTAGTGCGACCTCTGCACAGTGTTCAGCTAAAGCTACAAGTTAGTGTAGTGTGTCCTCTGAACAGTGTTCAGCTAAAGCTATAAGTTAGTGTAGTGCGACCTCTGCACAGTGTTCAGCCAAAGCTACCTGTAGAAGATTGGTGGTGTTTTCCTGATCCTATCACTACCGCAGGCAGCTAAAGTATTTACACGTTAGTGTAGTGCGACCTCTGCACAGTGTTCAGCTAAAGCTACCTGTAGAAGGTATATATATATATATATATATCCCAGCTTAGTGCAGCTGCAGGCCATTAGTATGTCTGGAAAGCCAACAAGGAGAGGCAGACAGTCACAAGCCAATAAAAGAGGGCAAGCAGGCTCTGTGTCTAGAGGAAATGGTGCTGGTCGTGGAGACGGTGCATCCTCATCAGCACGTGGCCGTGGGACACGCTTGCCCTTTTTTTCGGCAGCTGGCCACGTTGAGCCACAACATGCGCAAGTGGATGACCAAGCCGTCCTCATCCTCCTCATCCTCTCTCACCCATGCTCAGGGTACTTTGTCTGGCAAAGCAGCTGCCAACGCGTTCTCTTCCCTCGGCTTAATGGCATCAGTGACTCCTTCCCTAGCCCCACCATGTCCTCCTGAGGAGTCCCTCAAACTGTTTGACCACAGTGTTGGGTACATGCTCCAGGAGGATGCCAGCGTTTAGAAGGCTCTGATGATGATACTGAGCTAGATGAAGGCAGTAACATGAGCACAGACAGAGGGGGTGCCCAAGAAGGACAGCAATCTGGCAGTCATGCTCCCCTGCTGCAGCATACTGCCAGGTTTGCTCCAGTGATGAGGAGGGAGGGGATGATGAGGTCACTGACTCAACGTGGGTGCCTGATAGGAGAGAGGAGGAGGAGGAGGCACAATGAGGCAGGATGCTCTCCAGGAACCAGCCTAAGGGCAGCACACTGACTGCATCACACCGCAAAGCTCCACATGTGCAGGGCGCTGCTGTCTCTGCGCGTTATTCCAAAAGTTCTTTGGTGTGGGTCTTTTTTGAGACGAGTGCATCAGATCGCACCGCTGCTATTTGCAACATATGTCTCAAGCGTATCTCGCGTGGCCAAAACATCTCTCGCTTGGGCACCACATGCTTGACCAGACATATGTTGACCTGCCATGCAGTTCGTTGGCAAGCGTATCTAAAAGACCCACACCAAAGAACAAAGAGGACCTCTCCTTGCTCCTCATCAGCTGAGATCTCCAACCCCACTATACCTTCAGTCCTCTCTGAGACCTGCACTGAGAGGAATGAAGGTGTAGAATTAGGTGTGTCACAGCCAAGTACTTGTGGGCAATCTGCTTTTGGTACACCGACGTCAGATTGTACCAGGCAAATTTCCCTGCCCCAGCTGCTGCACCGCCGAAAGAAGTTCGCTCCCAGCCATCCACATGCCCAGCGGTTAAATGCTAGCTTGGCAAAATTGCTAGCACTTCAACTGCTACCTTTTCAGTTGGTAGACTCTGCCCCGATTCTGGCTCTCTACCGGCATGTGGAAGGCAATGTCTTGGCCTCGCTGGACAGGGCGGTCAGCGGTAAGGTGTATATTACCGCTGACTCATGGTCCAGCAGGCATGGACAGGGACGTTACATAAGTTTCACGGTGCATTGGGTCATTCTGCTGGCAGCTGGGAAGGATGCAGGACAAGGTGCAGTAGTGTTGGAGGTGGTTCCATCACCACGCCTCCAAAATGCCACTACTAATGTTTGTGACACACCTCTCTCCTCCACCCCCTCCTCTTCTTCTTCCTCCATGGCCTATTCCTGTGCTTTGTCCTCGGAACCAGCGGTGCTCCGTAGCCGTTTAAGGGCTACGCAAGTACGCAGGCCAAAAGATGCCATGCGGTGCTTGAGCTGGTGTGCTTGGGGGACAGGAGCCACACTGGGGCAGAGGTTCTGTCAGCTCTGCAGGGGCAGGTTCAGAGGTGGTTGATGCCACGCAAACTTAAGGCAGGAATGGTGGTTTGTGACAATGGCATCAACCTCCTCTCCGCCCTCCGACAGGGACAACTGACCCATGTGCCCTGTTTGGCTCACGTCCTTAACTTGGTGGTGCAGCGGTTCTTGGGCAGGTACCCGGGCTTACAGGATGTCTTGAGGCAGGCCAGGAAAGTCTGTGTGCATTTCCGCCGGTCATATAATGCCAGTGCTCGGCTGCCAGACCTCCAAAAGGAATTTAACCTGCCCAAGAACCGCCTAATTTGTGACATGCCCACCAGGTGGAACTCAACGTTGGCCATGCTGCAGTGGCTGCACACGCAGCAGAGGGCCATCAATGAGTACCTGTGTGACTATGGCACCAGGACAGGGTCAGGGGAGCTTGTTTTTTTTTCCCTACGCCAGTGGGCCATGATCAGGGATGCATGCACTGTCCTGTCACCATTTGAGGAGGCCGCGAGGATGGTGAGCAGTGACTGTGCATGCATCAGTGACACTGTCCCCCTTGTCCACCTGTTGTAGCACACGCTGCGTGGAATAATGGACAGGGCACTTGAGGCAGAACAGAGGCAGGAAGAGGAGGACTTCCTTAGCTCTCAAGGCCCCCTTTATCCAGATAGTGTTCCTGCATGCCTGCCGATCACACAGGAAGAGGAGGAGGAGGATTGTGTCAGTATGGAGGTGGAGCCTGGCACTCAGCATCAGCAGCTGAGCTGATAAGGGATCATTTAGAGTCCCAAGAAACACATGGACTTGTACGTGGCTGGGAGGAGGTGGCTGCAGATAATGTCGTCCTTAGTGACCCAGAGGACTCCGGACCGAATGCCTCAGCAAACCTACGCAGCATGGCCTCCCTGATCCTGCAAAGCCTGCGGAAGGATCCTCGTATTCATGGTATCAAGGAGAAGGACCAATACTGGCTGGCAACCCTCCTTGATCCACGTTACAAGGGTTAGGTTGCGGACCTTATCTTGCCGTCGCAGAGGGAGCAGAAACATCTTCGGGAGGCCTTGCTGAAAGGTCTGTTTTACAGGAATACCTAGGGGCGAGATCTGACTTGGACACCTTTCCCACCGAAAATCCTCTGGGTTACTGGGTCTTGAGGATGGATCACTGGCCAGAGCTTGCACAGTATGCAATTGAGCTACTGGCCTGTCCTGCATCCAGCGTTCTTTTGGAACGCACATTCAGTGCTGCTGGAGGCTTTGTAACCGATCACAGGGTGCGTCTGTCCACCGACTCGGTCGATCGACTGACCTTCATAAAAATGAATCAGTCTTGGATCACCACCAGATACCTCTTATCACCACCAATTATCCTCTTCCTCCTCAATGATCATGCTGATAGCTTGTAAGGACAATTTTGGTTCTGGGAGCCGCCACCAGTGCCTAAGGCCCAATTTTTAGGCCCCTGTTTAACAGGGGCATGCAATTACAATTTTTGATGCAATTCTTTGCAGCAGGGCTAGTTCCTGTGCTCCAACTAGAGTATCTGTGAGGGGTTGCAGTGTTGTGGCAACAGCACCAGTACCTAAGGCCCAATTTTTCAGCCCCTGTTTAACAGGGGCATGTAATTACAATTTTTGATGCAATTCTTTGCAGCAGGGCTAGTTCCTGCGCTCCAACTAGAGTATCTGTGAGGGGTTGCAGTGTTGTGGCACCAGCACCAGTGCTTAATGCCCAATTTTTCAGCCCCTGTTTAATAGGGGCTGTTAAACAGGGGCTGAAAAATTGGGCCTTAGCCACTGGTGGCGGTGCCCAGAATCAAAAATGTTCTTACAAGCTATCAGCATGATTATTGAGGAGAAAGAGGATAGTCACTCAGCATAACAGGATAGTCACTCAGCATCAGCCTAGACAGTCTTGAAGGGATCTGACATTTCAAAAAATAATAATTTGGTTACATCAGCATCAGGTGCTTGGTAGCTGGTGGTGATCCAAGACTGATTCATTTTTATGAAGGTCAGTCGATCGACCGAGTCGGTGGACAGGCGCACCCTGTGATCTGTTACAAAGCCTCCAGCAGCACTGAATGTGCGTTCCGAAAGAACGCTTGATGCAGGACAGGCCAGTAGCTCAATTGCATACTGTGCAAGCTCTGGCCTTAGCAACACGTTGTCCAGAAACAGGAGTTTGTAACCTCCCAGTCTCTGGGAACACATTGCACAGACCTTTCTGCAAGGCCTTCCGAAGATGTTTCATCCTCTGCTCCCTCTGCGACGGCAAGATAAGGTCCACAACCTAACCCTTGTAATGTGGATCAAGGAGTGTTGCCAGCCAGTAATGATCCCTCTCCTTGATACCACGAATACAAGCATCCTTAGGCAGGCTTTGCAGGATCAGGGAGGCCATACAGCATAGGTTTGCTGAGGCATTCGGTCCGGAGTCCTCTGGGTCACTAAGGACGACATGATCTGCAGCCACCTCCTCCCAGCCACGTACAAGTCCATGGGTTTCTTGGGACTGTAAATGATCCCTTGAAGACTGCTGCTGAGTGCCAGGCTCCACCTCCATGCTGACATAATCCTCCTCCTTGTCCTCTTCCTGTGTGATCGGCGGGCACGCAGGAACACTGTCTGGATAGGTAAGGAAGTCCTCCTCTTCCTCCCTCTGTTCTGCCTCAAGTGCCCTGTCCATTATTCCATGCAGCGTGTGCTCCAACAAGTGGACAAGAGGGACAGTGTCACTGATGCATGCACTGTCACTGCTCACCATCCTCGTGGCCTCCTCAAATGGTGACAGGATAGTGCATACATCCCTGTTCATGGCCCACTGGCATGGGAAAAAAAACAAGCTCCCCTGACCCTGTCCTGGTGCCATAGTCACACAGGTACTCATTGATGGCCCGCCGCTGCAGCATGACCAACATTGAGTTCCACCTGGTGGGCTTTTCACCGATTAGGCAGTTCTTGGGCAGGTTAAATTCCTTTTGGAGGTCAGCCAGCCGAGCACTGGTATTATATGACCGGCGGTAATGCACACAGACTTTCCTGGCCTGCCTCAGGACATCCTGTAAGCCCGGGTACCTGCCCAAGAACCGCTGCACCATCAAGTTAAGGACGTGAGCCAAACAGGGCACATGGGTCAGTTGTCCCTGTTGGAGGGCGGAGAGGAGGTTGGTGCCATTGTCGCAAACCACCATTCCTGCCTTAAGCTGGCGTGGCATCAACCACCTCTGAGCCTGCCCCTGCAGAGCTGACAGAATCTCTGCCCCAGTGTGGCTCCTGTCCCCCAAGCACACCAGCTCAAGCACCGCATGGCATATTTTTGCCTGCATACTTGCATAGCCCCTTGAATGCCTACGGAGCACCGCTGGTTCCGAGGACAAAGCACAGGAAGAGGCCATGGAGGAAGAAGAAGAGGAGGGGGTGGAGGAGAGAGGTGTGTCAGAATCGGCAGTAGTAGCATTTTGGAGGCGTGGTGGCGGAACAACCTCCAACACTACTGCACCTTGTCCTGCATCCTTCCCAGCTGCCAGCAGAGTCACCCAATGCGCCGTGAAAGATAGGTAACTTCCCTGTCCATGCCTGCTGGACCATGAGTCAGCGGTGATATGCACCTTACCGCTGACCGCCCTGTCCAGCGAGGCCAAGACATTGCCTTCCACATGCCGGTAGAGAGCCGGAATCGCCTTCCGTGAGAAAAAGTGGCGTTTGGGAACCTGCCACTGAGGAACCACACATTCCACAAACTCACAGAAGGGGGCAGAGTCTACCAACTGAAAAGGCAGCAGTTGAAGTGCTAACAATTTAGCCAAGCTAGCATTCAACCGCTGGGCATGTGGATGGCTGGGAGCAAACTTCTTTCAGTGGTGCAGCAGCTGGGGCAGGGAAATTTTCCTGGTACAATCTGACATTGGTGTACCGATAGCAGATTGCTCGCAAGTACTTGGCTGTGACACACCTAATTCTACACCTTCATTCCTCCTTTCAGAGAGGACTGAAGGTATAGTGGGGTTGGAGATTCCAGCTGATGAGGAGCAAGGAGAGGTCCGCTTTGTTCTTCGGTGTGGGTCTTTTAGGTACGCATGCCAACGAACTGCATGGCATGTCAACATATGTCTGGTCAACATGTGGTGCCCAAGCGGGTGATGTTTTGGCCACTCGATATACGCTTGAGACATATGTTGCAAATAGCAGCGGTGCGATCTGATGCACTCGCCTCAAAAAAGGCCCACACCAAAGAACTTTTGGAATAACATGCAGAGACAGCAGTGCCTTGCACATGCGGAGCTCTGTGGTGTGATGCAGTCAGTGTGCTGCCCTTAAGCTGGCCCCTGGGCAGGGCATCCTGCCTCATTGGAGATGTGCCTCCTTCTCCTCCTCTTTTCTATCAGGCACCCACGTGGAGTCAGTGACCTCATCATCCCCTCCCTCCTCATCACTGGAGCAAACCTGGCAGTATGCTGCAGCTGGGGGAACATGACTGCCAGATTGCTGTCCTTCTTGGGCACCCCCTCTCTCTGGGCTCACGTTACTGCCTTCTTCTAGCTGGGTACCATCATCGGAGCCTTCAAAACGCTGGGCATCCTCCTGGAGCATGTACCCAACACTGTGGTCAAACAGTTCGGGGGACTCCTCAGGATGACATGGTGAGGCTAGGGAAGGAGTGACTGATACCATTGAGCCGAGGGAAAATGCCATGTTGGCAGCTGCTTTGCCAGACAAAGTACCCTGAGCCTTTTGTGAGAGGATGAGGAGGATGAGGACGGCTTGGTCATCCACTCTACCAAGTCTTCCTCATGTTGCGGCTCAACATGGCCAGCTGCCAAAAAAAAGGACAAGCGTGTCCAACGGCCATGTGCTGATGAGGGAGGGAAAATCGTGAGTTTGTGTTATACACTGATCCCCCCGCCAATCCCCCGCTGATTGTGAGTGGAGGATTGAGCCGCCGAGATACATAGCCGAGTGTACTCGTCTCAGCTCACAGTCACGCCCAGTCCTGCCCTATGATGGACATAACACAGGGACTGGGCGTGACTGTGAACGGAGCCGAGCCCAGTACACTCAGCTACTCTCGGCTCCGCTCGGGACTGCAAGAGGACCCGAGAGCCGCTGAGAGGACCCAAGTGCCGCCGAGAGGACCCGAGAGCCGCTGAGAGGACCCAAGTGCCGCCGAGAGGACCCGAGAGCGGCCGAGAGGACCCGAGAGCCACAGAGAGGACCCGAGAGCCACCGAGAGGACCCGAGAGCAGCCGAGAGAACCCAGCGCCATTTTTAAACTGGAAGACTGCAATGAAAAGGCTGCAATGACAAGTCTGCACTGACAAGGCTACACTGCAAGGCTGCAATGACACTGACAAGGCTGCAAATGAAACTGATCAGGCTGCAGATGGACACTGATAAGGCTGCATTGATGGGCATTTAAATGTAAGTTTTTTTCCTTAAACTTACCTCCTAAAAGTTTTTTTTCCCTAAAATTCCCTCCTAAACTTGGGGTGCGTGTTATACGCCGATAAATACTGTATTTTTTTGGGGGGGGTAATAGGTTAATACCGGAATATTCTTTGTAAGCTGTTGGAGGGTGATTGCATCTCGTTTAACCATCACTCTAGGAATTAGGATGAATTAATTCAGATTTTTGATTCACTTAAATGTGTAACTAATACCTAACTGGTTCCTGGTATAAAGTGTTTTATATAAATGGATGTAAAAGAGTTGTCATTGTATGTATGCTTGTTCCTACCCAAAGAAGGACGTGAGCATTATAGTCTGAAACTCTTGTGGAACATTATGCAATTGTTTTGTAACATTATGCAACTGTTTTGGAACATTTTAATGAAATCACAAGTGCAGCAATCCATGGACTACTACTACAAAATACTACCACAAATGTGGCCCAATGATTGCAACCAAGATTTGTTAATTTGCACACACAAAAAAGTATTTTTCCTAACAAATTTATTCAAGACCATGTTGCAAAAATGAATACACCCCTAATGAAAGTCTTAGGAGCAAAGCTAAATTTTAGACAAAATCCTAATTACCAAGAATTCAACTATAGGTTAGTCTAATTATTCATTAAACTGGTGTCCAGCAGACAGGTGATTATAAAAGGACATTACTTAACAAGAAAACCCCTCCCATTTCATGGTGTCAGCAATGGCACCACATGGGAGAGAAATGTCACAAGGCCTGAGAAAGAAAATAATTTCTTGCACAAGAAAGGTGAAGGCTACAAGAAGATCAGCAAAGCTCTACTTATCAGTCAGAATACTGGAGCAAAAGTGATACAAAAATTTAAGAAATATGGAACATCAACCATCTCACAGAGACGTCCAGGCCGTCCATGGAAGGTAACACCTCGACAGGAGCGTCTTCTGATGAGAAAGGTTAAAAAAAATCGCCATGCAAGTTCACTGCAGTTAGCTAAAGAAGTGGAAAGCCAAACTGGGGTGATTGTTTCCCGTGACACAATACGGCGTACACTGCAGAGGAATGGCATGCATGGGTGTCGTCCACGAAAGAAGCCTCTCCTAAAGCCAATGCACAAAAAAGCTCGCCTAGAATTTGCCAGGGCCCATGTTGAAAAAGAAGACTACTGGGACTCTGTACTCTGGGGTGATGAGACCAAGATAAATGTTTTTAGAACGGCTGGCTTCAAAACTGTATGGCGGCGCAAAGGTGAGGAGTACAAAGAAAAACGCATGGTGCCACTGAACCATGGTGGTGGCAGTGTCCTTCTGTGGGGCTGCATGAGTGCTACAGGTGTCGGGGAGTTGCATTTCATTGATGGTATCATAAATTCACAGACGTACTGCTCTATATTGAAAGAGAAGAAGCTACCATCACTCCGTGCCCTTGGTTGTCGTGCACTTTTCCAACATGACAATGATTCAAAACACACATCTAAGGCCACTGTTGCATTTCTGGAGAACAGGGTGAAAGTGATTCAGTGGCCAAGTATGTCTCATGATCTGAACCCAATTGGGGAACACCTATGAGGAATTCTGAAGAGACGAGCATTACTCTCCATCCAGCGTCTAGGCTCTAAAAGAGGTCGTTTTTGAGGAATGGAAAACAATAGATGTTGCAATGTGTCACCAACTTGTTCATTCCATGCCTAGAAGACTTGGTGCTGTCCTTACAAATCATGGAGGTCATACAAAATACTAGATGTAGTAGTTTTTGTTGTGGGGTGTATTCATTTTTGCATCAACTAAATTGAGTAAAACTGAAGATTTTGTAATCTTAGTGTTTCTCAACCCTTTTGCATTTGAGGCACCCTTTAAAATTATGGACAGCCTCAAGACACTCCATTCTAAAATGTAAAAACCTATTCTAGTAGTTTTACGTAATACAGCAGCATTGACATTCCACATTAGAGGTGATTTATTCTTACAAAGAAAATACACTTTTGCACACTAGTACAGACCAGAGGCGTAACTAAAACCTTCATTGCCCCAGTGCAAGAAACCATGAAGGGCCCCCCTGCCCCCGTCCCGGGGCCCTTGCCACTGATCCAGGCCCTTTACTCCCATTTAGAAAAACAGGGAGGGTGCACCGACCTTGTACATTACCAAAGATAAAATCTATTTGACTAGTAAAAACCAAGGTCATACTCACAAACAAGCGTTTAAAAAAAGGCTTAACATTACTCCAAAGATTCAGAGCCGTGTCTTCCAGATACCTGCAACCTGGACCGAATATTAGGAGGAACCAGATAGCATCATGAGTATGACCTTTGTTTTTACTAGTCAAATAAATGTTATCTTTGGTAATGCACAAGGTCGGTGCGCCCTCCCTGTTTTTCTTTATGCTTCAGTTTTAAGGACACCCATTGTTCTGAGGAGGGCAGCAAGACCTTTGACTTTCCACACTTTATCCAAAGGGTTGACTACACCATCTACATATCGAACAAGGGTCTGAGCGCAGGAGATTTTTTGTGTCCTTTACTCCCATTGTGGTCCCACAACAGGACCCTTTCACGTGTTCACTAGCCGAACCCCTTCCTGCATGGTTGCCTACCTTTGCAAAAAAAGTCAGATCCACTTTTTGTTTTTTTTATTTATGTGTTCAGCCAGCCATTGTAGGGGGAGAATGTATCTGAATTAGGGGTGGGCCATTTGAAATGGACGTGGTTCTACAAGAACCATCTAATTCCATATCCCTTTGCACATCTCTACACCTCCCAGAATGCCTCCATACCCCTCAGCACGCCTCTATACCCCATGTACATCTCTGTACCTTCAAAATAACCCCTGTACCCCTAGCACACTTCCGTACTCCCAGTATACTTCTGTACCCCTTTGCACATCGCTGCACCTTCTACACACACCTCTGCAGCCCCCAGCATCCTCCGTACCCCCCCCCCCAGCACACTTCTGAACCCCCACACAGCTCTGTACCTCCTACAATCCTTTTTATCCCCCAGTATGCCTCCATAAGCCCAGCAAGCCATTGTAACCCCCAGCACACCTCCACCCCCCTACACACACACACACATACACCTCTGTATTCCTCAGCACATCTATGCACTCTGCTGCACATTTCTGCACCCCCACACCTCTGTACCCCCCCCACACACACACACACATCTGCACTTCTGTATCCCTCCAGCACACCATTGTACACTGCAGCAAGTGAACTTAGCACCCCGCACACCCCTAAGGCCCCTTTCACATGGGGCAGACCTGTGCTGATGCAGAGCGGACACATGGACACAGCACGCTGCTCTCTATGGGGCTTTTGGATGGAAACGGACCCCCTGTCCATTTCCATCCGACTGTCATCCAATCCGATCTGCCAGACTGATAGGGAATGGATCTCCCATCTGTCTGTATTTAGCAGAAAGGATCGGATGGTGGCGGGTGTCAGCGGACATTCACCGCTCCATAGAGTGCTATGGAGGGTCTGATCAGGTCTGCCTGAAAAATAGACAGGCGGACCCGATCAGTTCGCCAGTGTGAAGAGGGTCTAACATATCTGTGCTCTGTACCCAATTAATGTGCACCTCCAACCCCCAGCACATCTCTGTACCCCCCGCACCCCCACTTTCACCCCATGGTCACTCACCTGAATGTTGATGACAGGCTGTGGTCAGCATCTCCCCCTGCACCTCAGACCACTAATGTTGCAGTTTAGTATGCAGTTGGAGGGGGGGTGGTAGGGGGCGATCGGCAGCTCTATGGTGCCTGCGGCTTGCGTGATCTCCCTGGGGCTATTAGTTCTCTTCCTGAGTGTATACATCCATGCGTCTGGTCCCTTTCAGGACACTGGTGCAGGGATGGTTGTTTGCCGCCCCCCAATAAAAACCAGCAGCTGCCACTGGTGAAGTTGATACATGCCCCTCCCCCCACTGCATACTAAACTGACAGCCAGAGGTGCAGGGGGAGATACCAGGTCTTGACCCCCCCCACAGCGGCAGAACTCCAGGGCCCAGTCGCAAGTGCAACTGCTGCGACCCTGGTAGTTCCGCCACTGGTACAGACTACTATTCCAGTGTTTCTCCTCTCCCTCAGTTTCTCTCCATCACTCAGATAATGTGACCCCAGTGTCGATGGAGGCAGTCAATACCCTTCTTATTAAACGGATGACAGTACTGGTTGTTAGGATGCTGGTGGTTGGAAGGTTGAAATGGTGCAAAATAAAAATCTGTGGCTTTGTGTATCTAAAAGGCAGGCTTCATCCACCAGCCGGTTTGTATACATTTTTGGGCAATTTTTAGGCATTTTGCCAAGGCACCTCTGAATCCACCCCATGGCACCCCAGGATGCCTGAGCACTCTGGTTGAAAAAGGCTGATCTAAGTTATATTATTAACCTTACATTCATATAATGAGCTAAACAAATTTTCTATAAAACTCAGTTCTGTCAAAAGTTTGGAAACTGTTCTTGTGTTCATTGAGATATTGATTAAAATCTTTCTTTTTTTTTTTAACTTTTCAAAAATGGTGTACTCATTTATGCTGAGCACTGTGTGTATATATATATTTATATATACAGTGGGGTCGGTAAGTATTCAGACTCCCTTAAATTTTTCACTCTTTGTTATATTGCAGCCATTTGCTAAAATCATTTAAGTTCATTTTTTTCCTCATTAATGTACACACAGCACCCCATATTGTACACACAGCACCCCATATTGAGAGAAAAACACAGAATTGTTGACATTTTTGCAGATTTATTAAAAAAGAAAAACTGAAATATCACATGGTCCTAAGTATTCAGACCCTTTGCTGTGACACTCATATATATAACTCAGGTGCTGTCCATTTCTTCTGATCATCCTTGAGATGGTTCTACACCTTCATTTGAGTCCAGCTGTGTTTGATTATACTGATTGGACTTGATTAGGAAAGCCACACACCTGTCTATATAAGACCTTACAGCTCACAGTGCATGTCAGAGCAAATGAGAATCATGAGGTCAAAGGAACTGCCTGAAGAGCTCAGAGACAGAATTGTGGCAAGGCACAGATCTGGCCAAGGTTACAAAAAAATTTCTGCTGCACTTAAGGTTCCTAAGAGTACAGTGGTCTCCATAATCCTTAAATGGAAGACATTTGGGACGACCAGAACCCTTCCTGGAGCTGGCTGTCCGGCCAAACTGAGCTATCGGGGGAGAAGAGCCTTGGTGAGAGAGGTAAAGAAGAACCCAAAGATCACTGTGGCTGAGCTCCAGAGATGCAGTCGGGAGATGGGAGAAAGTTGTAGAAAGTCAACCATCACTGCAGCCCTCCACCAGTCGGGGCTTTATGGCAGAGTGGTCCAACGGAAGCCTCTCCTCAGTGCAAGACACATGAAAGCTCGCATGGAGTTTGCTAAAAAAACACCTGAAGGACTCCAAGATGGTGAATAATAAGATTCTCTGGTCTGATGAGACCAAGATAGAACTTTTTGGCCTTAATTCTAAACGGTATGTGTGGAGAAAACCAGGCACTGCTCATCACTTGTCCAATACAGTCCCAACAGTGAAGCATGGTGGTGGCAGCATCATTCTGTGGGGGTGTTTTTCAGCTGCAGGGACAGGACGACTGGTTGCAATTGAGGGAAAGATGAATGTGGCCAAGTACAGGGATATCCTGGACGAACACCTTCTCCAGAGTGCTCAGGACCTCAGACTGGGCCAAAGGTTTACCTTCCAACAAGACAATGACCCTAAGCACACAGCTAAAATAACGAAGGAGTGGCTTCACAACAACTCCGTGACTGTTCTTGAATGGTCCAGCCAGAGCCCTGACTTAAACCCAATTGAGCATCTCTGGAGAGACCTAAAAATGGCCATCCACCAACGTTTACCATCCAATCTGACAGAACTGGAGAGGATCTGCAAGGAGGAATAGCAGAGGATCCCCAAATCCAGGTGTGAAAAACTTGTTGCATCTTTCCCAAAAAGACTCATGGCTGTATTAGATCAAAAGGGGCTTCTACTAAATACTGAGCAAAGGGTGTGAATACTTAGGACCATGTGATATTTCAGTTTTTCTTTTTTAATAAATCTGCAAAAATGTCAACAATTCTGTGTTTTTCTGTCAATATGGGGTGCTGTGTGTACAATAATGAGGAAAAAAAATGAACTTAAATGATTTTAGCAAATGGCTGCAATATAACAAAGAGTGAAAAATCTAAGGGGGTCTGAATACTTTCCGTCCCCACTATATATATTTATTTATTTATACTCCTCCCAATCATGCCACATCATTTCTCTTTAAAAATATATGGAGAAAGAGAGATTGCTAAATAAGGAAATTACTAATACAGAAGACGTGGCTTGATTGCACAGTGGGAGGTGTATATCAATCCTATATAAAGGAAATCTGCAGAACATCCCAACAATCCGATTTCATCAGCCGTGACAACACTGAGAAGTTCCCCCCCCGGTGTCTCTATACAGGTGAGTTGATTCTCTCGCTTTCCTTCTCATCAGTGATACTTCCATAACACACAAGTAACTATTTTAAAGGCAAAGGGCAACTTGCAATATATGGCAGCTCCCATCAACCAAATATGTAGAATTTTTTAATAATAGAGAAACAGAGGAATCCAAAAAGAAAAAGGAGGCAAAACAGAAAAAAATAGCAAGTGGCTCAATGAAAGTAGTCATAACCGCTTCAGCCCCGGAAGATTTTACCCCCTTCCTGACCAGACCACTTTCTTGCGATACGGCAATGCGTCGCTTTAACTGACAATTGCGCGGTCCTGTGGCGTTGCACCCAAACAAAATTGACGTCCTTTTTTTTCCCCCACAAATAAAGCTTTCTTTTGGTGGTATTTAATCATCTCTGCGTTTTTTATTTTTTGCGCTATAAACAAAAAAAAGAGCGACAATTTTGAAAAAAAAAGCTATATTTTTTACTTATTATGCTATAATAAATATCCCCCATTAGGCCGATGTGTATTCTTCAACATATTTTTGGTAAAAAAATTGCAATAAGCGTATATTGATTGGTTTGCACAAAATGTTTGCATTTTTTTAATAACTGTTTTTTCATTTATTCGTAATGGCGTCAATCTGCGATTTGTTATCGTGACTGCGACATTAAGGCGGACATATAGTTACATAGTAGGTGAGGTCGAAAAAAGACACAAGTCCATCAAGTCCAACCTATGTGTGTGATTATATGTCAGTATTACATTGTATATCCCTGTATATTGTGGTCGTTCAGGTACTTATCTAATAATTTCTTGAAGCTATCAATGCTCCCCGCTGAGACCACAGCCTGTGGAAGGGAATTCCACATCCTTGCCGCTCTTACAGTAAAGAACCCTCTACGTAGTTTAAGGTTAAACCTCTTTTCTTCTAATTTTAATGCGTGGCCACGTGTCTTGTTAAACTCCCTCCTGCAAAAAAGTTTTCTCCCTATTGTGGGGTCACCAGTACAGTATTTGTATATTGAAATCATATCCCCTCTCAAGCGTCTCTTCTCCAGAGAGAATAAGTTCAGTGCTCGCAACCTTTCCTCATAACTAAGATCCTCCAGACCCTTTATTAGCTTTGTTGCCCTTCTTTGTACTCGCTCCATTTCCAGTACATCCTTCCTGAGGACTGGTGCCCAGAACTGGACAACATACTCCAGGTGCGGCCGGACCAGAGTCTTGTAGAGCGGGAGAATTATCGTTTTATTTCTGGAGTTGATCCCTTTTTAATGCCAATATTCTGTTTGCTTTGTTAGCAACAGCTTGGCATTGCATGTCATTACTGAGCCTATCATCTTCTAGGACCCCCAGGTCCTTTTCCATCCTAGATCCCCCCAGAGGTTCTCCCCCCAGTCTATAGATTGCATTCCTATTTTTGCCACCCAAATGCATTATTTTACATTTTTCTACATTTAACCTCATTTTCCATAAAGTTGCCCACCCCATTAATTTGCAAAGCTTCCACATCCTGCGGAGAAGTTATTGCCCTGCTTAGCTTAGTATTGTCTGCAAATACAGAGATTGAACTGTTTATCCCATCCTCCAGGTCGTTTATAAACAAATTAAATAGGATTGGTCCCAGCACAGAACCCTGGGGGACCCCACTACCCACCCCTGACCATTCTGAGTACTCCCCATTTATCACCACCCTCTGAACTCGCCCTTGTAGCCAGTTTTCAATCCATGTACTCACCCTATGGTCCATGCCAACGGACCTTATTTTGTACAGTTAACGTTTATGGGGAACTGTGTCAAATGCTTTTGCAAAATCCAGATACATCACGTCTACTGGCCTTCCTTTATCTAGATGGCAACTCACCTCTTCATAGAAGGTTAATAGATTGGTTTGGCAAGAATGATTCTTCATGAATCCATGCTGATTACTGCTAATTATACCTTGTATATAGTCCCTTATCATCCCCTCCAAGAGTTTACATACTATTGATGTTAGGCTAACTGGTCTGTAATTCCCAGGGAGGTATCGTGGCCCTTTTTTTAAATATTGGTGCTACATTGGCTTTTTTTCCAATCAGCTGGTACCATCGGACACTTTTGACACTATTTTGGGACCAGTGACATTTATACAGCGATCAGTGCTATAAAAAGGCACCGATTACTGTGTAAATGACACTTGCAGGGAAGGGGTTAAACACTAGGGGGCGATGAAGGGGTTAAGTGTGTCCTAGGGAGTGATTCTAACTGTGGGGGGGATGGGCTACCTCTGACATGACAGCGATCACTGCTCCCGGAGACAATGAGCAGTAGATCCCTATCATGTCACTAGGCAGAACGGGGAAAGGCCTTGTTTACATCTCCCCGTTCTTCACATCATAATGTGCTACTCTGCATCGCTGATAAAAAAGCCCTCCAGCAGTGCACTGTCACCGCTGACAGGGCTTCCATCTTCACCTAGTTTTCCCTCCGGGTTCGCAAGTTCCGACCGTCTGACTGTCCAAGCTGTGATGATGTTACACCCGTGGATCTATGCGGGAGTCACAGTTTTCAACACAGACCTCTGAAAGAAAAGCCAAGTTCCTCCACCCCTAACTCGCTCATCCATGTCTTTATGGACCTTGCTTTGTGCACTGGTGCTCAGTCATGTTGGAACAGGAAGGGGCCATCCCCAAGCTGTTCCCACAAAGTTGGGAGCATGAAATTGTCCAAAATGTCTTGGTATGCTGACGCCTTAAGAGTTCACTTCACTGGAACTAAGGGGCCAAACCCAACCCCTGAAAATCAACCCCTCACCATAATCCCCCCCTCCACCAAATGGTTAGGACCAGTGCAAAAAGCAAGCTCCATAAAGACATGAATGAGCTAGTTTGGGGTGGAGGAACTTGACTGGCCTGCACAGAGTCCTGACCTGGGGCGCACACGCGCGCTGCTGGCGACCCATCTCTCTAATCACAGCGGGGGCAGAGAGCCAGTTCCGTCAGTAGGGAAGGCATGGATCCTGTGTCTCTGCAAAGCAGGAACGTGGACAAATGCCTTCCCCTAGTAGAAGCACCCCCTCTCCCCCACTGTTAGAAAACACTGGCTAGGCACACAGTTAACCCTTTCATCGCCCCTGATGTTAAACCTCTTCCCAGCCAGTGTCATTAGTACAGTGACAGTGCATATATTTTTTAGCACTGATCACTGTGTTGGTGTCACTGGTCCCCAAAAAGTGTCAGAAGTGTCAGTTAGTGTCCTAGCTGTCCGCTGCAATATCGCAGCTGATCGCCGCCATTATTAGTAAAAAAGATTTAATTGAATTAAATTAAATAAATATATCCCATAGTTTGTAGACGCTTTAACTTTTGAGAAAACCAATCAATATACGCTGACTGGGATTTTTTTTTTTACCAAAAACATGTAGCAGAATACATATTGTATTGGCCTAAATTTATGAAGAAATTAGATTTTTTTTTCTTCATTCTATATGTTTTATAACACAAAGTAAAGAGTTTTTTTTTTTTGGTGTTTATAGCACAAAAATTAAGAACTGTAGAGGTGATCAAATACCACCAAAAGAAAGCTCTATTTGTGGGGGGGGGGACACGTCAATTTTATTTGGGTACCGCGTCGCACGTCCGCGCAATTGTCAGTTAAAATAACACAGTGCCGTATCGCAAAGAAATGGCCTGTTCATGAAAGGGGCAAAAGGTCAATCTAGTTATTATTGCTCCATTGTTTCATAAGAACTTTGCAAAAAAAAAAAAAAGAACTTTGCTTTTGTTCTCCAGATCTCGGTAGTTATGAAGTCTTACGTAAGTTTACTGCTTTTGTTCTTCATTCCAGGTAATTATATCTTTTACTCTCAGTCACAAAGGGAATAAAGTGTTAAAGTGTAAATAAATTTGCAATGCTTTTTACCAAAATCATAACCTATAGTAACGGTTGATTTACTAAATCTAGAGTGCAAAATCTGGTGCAGCTGTGCATGGGAGCCAATCAGCTTCTAACTTTTTTAATTAAGCTGTGACAATAAAACCTGGAAGCTGATTGGTTCCTATGAAGAGCTGCGCCAGATTTTGCACTCTCCGTTTTTTATGGCTTTTTATTATAATTTTTGTCTATGGATACCTAAAAATGAAAATCATGTTTGCAAGACGATATCACTAACAGACGGCATTGTTTGTGCCCCATCATTGGTATCAGTGGGAGGAATAGTGCCCCATCATTGGTGTCAGTGAGAGGAATAGTTCCCTATCATTGGTGTCAGTGGGAGGAATAGTGCCCCATCATTGGTATCAGTGAGAGGAATAGTTCCCTATCATTGGTATCAGTGGGAGGAATAGTGCCCCATCACTGGTGTCAGTGGGAGGAATAGTGCCCCATTATTGGTGTCAGTGAGAGGAATAGTTCCCTATCATTGGTGTCAGTGGGAGGAATAGTGCCCCATCATTGGTATCAGTGGGAGGAATAGTGCCCCATTATTGGTGTCAGTGAGAGGAATAGTGCCCCATCACTGGTGTCAGTGGGAGGAATAGTGCCCCATCACTGGTGTCAGTAGGAGGAATAGTGCCCCACTATTGGTGTTAGTGGGAGGAATAGTGGCCCATCATTGGTGTCAGTGGGTGGAATAGTGCCCCACTATTGGTGTTAGTGGGAGGAATAGTGGCCCATCATTGGTGTCAGTGGGAGGAATAGTGTCCCATCATTGGTGTCAGTGGGAGGAATAGTGCCCCATCATTGGTATCAGTGGGAGGAATAGTGCCCCATTATTGGTATCAGTGAGAGGAATAGTGCCCCATCATTGGTGTCAGTGGAAGGAATAGTGCCCCATCATTGGTGTCAGTAGGAGGAATAGTGCCCTATCATTGGTATTAGTGGGAGGAATAGCGCCCCATCATTGGTATTAGTGGGAGGAATAGTGCCCCATCATTGCTCTCAGTGGGAGGAATAGTGCCCCATCATTGGTGTTAGTGGGAGGAATAGTGCCCCATTATTAGTGTCACTGGGAGGAATAGTGCCCCATCATTGCTGTCACTGGGAGGAATAGTGCCCCATCATAGCTGTCAGTGGGAGGAATAGTGCCCCATAATTGGTGTCAGTGGCAGAAGTAGTGCCACATCATTGGTGTCAGTGGGAGAAGTAGTGCCCCATCATTGATATAAGCGGGAGAAGTAGTGCCCCATCATTGATATCAGTGGGAGGAATAATGCCCCATCATTGGTGTCAGTGGGAGGAATAGTGCCCCATCATTGGTATCAGTGGGAGGAATAGTGCCCCATCATTGGTGTCAGTGGGAGGAATAGTGCCCCATCATTGGTGTCAGTGGGAGGAATAGTGCCCCATCATTGGTATCAGTGGGAGAAGTAGGGCCCCAAGGGCCGGATAAAGGCAAGCGAAGGGCCGTAGTTTGGAGACTTCTTTTTTAGACCATTACATAACTGCATGTTAATAGCATATTACCAACATAATAATATCTGCCCGGGGTTCAGCTTCTATGCAAAAATGATCATTTTTTTACATCATGGGAAACAGTTTAGTGTAACAGCTCTTGTTTATTATTTTGTAAAGTGCTGTGCAAACTGTTGGCACTATATACTGTATATCCTGTATAATAATAATAATAATAATAATAACCACTTCCGGACCGCCCGCCGTCATTATACGTCGGTACTTTGAAGAGGAATGTCTTTGTTATGGCATCAGCTAGCTACCAAAACCCCGGCATCCTCTTCTTCAGCGGGCGGTCTGCTTTCAGATAAAAGTGGTCTCTGCGACGGATTCACTGCGAAATCACTTTTATCGGTGGCCACGCTCCGTTGCCCTCCACCGCTTACTGGAGCAACCGGCAGCAGCGGAGGCGATCGCGTCCTCTTCCTGGCTTAGTATAAAGATGAGTGAGGGGAAGATGGCCCCCACCCGGCTCCATACCATTGCAGGGCGAAAGCGACATCAAAAAGTTACTTCCGCCCATCGCTCTTAAAGAGACTTTTTTTTTTTTTTTTCAAATTACATTTATTTATTTTTTTGCATTTTAGTCTAAATATGAGATCTGAGGACTTTTTGACCCCCCAGATCTCATCTTTAAGAGGTCCTGTAATGCTTTTTTCTATTACAAGGGATGTTTACTTTCCTTTTAATAGATATAAAAGTGACACATTTTTTTTTTTTTAAAGAACAGTGTAAAAATAAAAAATAAAAGGTAAAATAAATAAGAAAAAAAAATTTAACATGCCCCGTCCCGCCGAGTTCGCGTGCAGAAGCGAACGCATACTGAGAAGCGCCCTCATAGGAAATCGGTGTTCAAACCACACATGTGAGATATCGCTGCGATCGCTAGAGCAAGAGCAATAATTCTAGCACTAGACCTCCTCTGTGACTCCAAACATGCAACCTGTAGAATTTTTTAAAGGTCGCCTATGGAGATTTTTACCGGTAAAAGTTTGTCGCCATTCCACAAGCAGGTGCAATTTTGAAGCGTGACATGTTGGGTATCAATTTACTCGGCTTAACATTATCTTTCACAATATAAAAAAAATTGGGCTAACTTTACTGTTGTCTTATTTTTTCATTTAAAAATGTGTATTTTATTTCCCAAAAAAGTGCGCTTGTAAGACCGCTGCGCAAATACGGTATGACAGAAAGTATTGCAATGACCACCATTTTATTCTCTGGGGTGTTAGAAAAAAATATATAATGTTTGGGTGTTCTAAGTAATTTTCTAGCAAAAAAAAAAATGATTTTAACTTGTAAACAACAAGTCACGCTTCAAAATTGGCGGCAAACATTTACCGGTAAAAATCTCCATGGGCGACGTTTAAAAAATTCTACAGGCTGCATGTTTTGAGATACAGAGGAGGTCTAGTGCTGGGATTATTGCTCTCGCTCTAACGATCGCGGCGATACCTCACATGTGTGATTTGAACACCTTTTTCATATGCGTTCGCTTCTGCACGCGAGCTCGGCGGGACAGGGTGTGTTAAATTTTTTTTTCTTATTTATTTTACCTTTTATTTTTTATTTTTACACTGTTCTTTAAAAAAAAAAAAAAAGTGTCACTTTAATTCCTATTACAAGTGACAAGTGTCCTCACTTTTGTGAGATACTGTATACTGTATGATATTACTTTACCATTTAACAGAGGGACATTTTATTTATGTGGATTTCACCTCTTTACATGCTGATTTTTGTATTGTCAGAATTGCATATCATATCTCAGTTTCAAGATTCTCCCCACAGACAGATAGAGAAAAATATAATAATGTATAATAGAGAAGATGTCTAACCGATCTGTTTTTATTCCTCAAGCACTTCAATGCCAGGGCGATCGCCCAGAACCACCATGTAAGTAAAACATTAAGCTACACATTATAAGACCATAAACACTTAAAGCTGAAGTTTCCATTTTCGTTACCTTGTATTCAGGGCTGGTGCAAGGATTTTTGACACCCTAGGCGAAACCTCATTTTGCCACACACCCCCCGGCTCCACCCCTGACTCCACCCCCTTTGTCCTGCCCATGTAAACCCCACCTTTTTCATGAAGTGCCCATCAAATGCAGCCTCACTAGTGCCCATCAAATGCAGCCTCACTAGTGCCCATAAAATGCAGCCTCACCAGCACCCATCAAATGCAGCCTCACCAGTGCCCATCAAATTCAGCCTCACCAGCGCCCATCAAATGCAGCCTCACCAGTGCCCATCAAATGCAGCCTCACCAGCTCCATCAAATGCAGCCTACCAGCGCCCATCAAATACAGCCTCTCCAGTGCCCATTAATGCAGCCCCACCAGCGCCCATCAAATGCAGCCTACCAGCGCCCATCAATGCAGCCTACCAGTTCCCATCAACACAGCCTCGCCAGTGCCCATCAAATGCAGCCTCACTGGCGCCCATCAAATGCAACCTCACCAGCGCCCATTAATGCAGCCTCACCAGCGCCCATCAATGGAGCCTCACCAGCGCCCATCAATGCAACCTCACCAGCGCCCATCAATGGAGCCTCACCAGCGCCCATCAATGCAGCCTCTCCAGCGCCCATTAAATGCAGCTTCACCAGCACCCATCAAATGCAGCCTCACCAGCGCCCATCAATGCAGACTCACCAGCACCCATCAATGCAGCCTCACCAGCGCCCATCAAATGCAGCCTTACCAGCGCCCATCAAATGCAGCCTACCAGCGCCCATCAATGCATCCTCACCAGTGCCCATGAAATGCAGCCTCACCAGTGCCCATGAAATGCAGCCTCACCAGCGCCCATGAAATGCAGCCTCACCAGCGCCCATCAATGCAGCCTCACCAGCGCCCATCAATGCAGCCTCACTAGCGCCCATCAATGCAGCCTCACCAGTGCCCATCAAGGCAGCCTCGCCACCGCCCATCATTGCATGTTTGTTTGATTCCATTCATTTGGGAGTCGGGGCACAGACACAGTCCTCCCCCCACCACTGCGCCTCTGACACTATGTCCGATCGGAGCAGCGGCTGCCTGCTGATGCTTAGACTTAGTTGCTGGCTGCAGAGAGAAGAGAGTAGGAACCCCAGTGGCCGGGTGCCCTATGCAGCAGTGCGCCCTAGGCAGCTGCCTAGTTTGCCTAGTGGTAGCACAGGCCCTGCTTGTATTGGAAGTGTCATAGGTCTACTAGGTCTCTGTGCTTCTCTATGTGATGCAGGCAGATCATGGCTGCCGGGAGGGGCCAGCAGGTTAGGGCTGCTGCTAGAAATCATGGAGCCCAGCACAGCCTTCCTGACCCCCAACCCTGGCAGATCATGTCTACTGTAAGGGGGTATTTGGAGTGGGGGGGGAGATGTGTACTCAGAGGAAATTGAGGGGTAGAAGATTTGTGCTAGGAGGGGGGGCGGTTGGTTTCACAAACCCTCCTAGATAGTATTTTCTTAACCACCCTATGAACAAAACAAAAAGCTGGAACAAACTTTTTCGTGCATTTTTAAGCTTCTTTGAGCTTTTTTGAGCTCTTTTGGGGCACTAGCTCCTCTCAAAAACGGGGCTTGGAGTTTTTTTTTTCTGCCCGTAGAAACATATGCCTGAAAACGCCTGAAAACGCCTGAAAAAGCCATTATGTGCATGGACACATTGGGGTTGATTTACTAAAGACAAATCGACTGTGCACTTTGCAAAGAGCAGTTGCTCCAGAGCTTAGTAAATGAGCAGACGCTCTGCTGACTATCATCAGCCAATCATGTGCAAGCAAAAAAGCTGTTTTTTTTTTCCTTGCATGTGATTGGGTGAAGTGAAGCCTGACCTCATTTACTAAGCACTGAAACAATTGCACTTGCAGAGTGCACAGTCTAGTTGCCTTTAGTATATTAACCCCATTGGCTAACATGGAGGGGAGTTTTCAGGCAGAAAAAAAATAAGAGCTCAAAAGCCTGTAGGAGCCGCTTTCTTTGAGCTCCTTTGAGCTTCAGTGGGCATGAGCCCTTAGTAGCATAGCTCCCAACTGTCCCTGATTTCGAGGGACTGTCCCTGATTTGGAGCAATGTCCCTCTGTCCCTCATTCCTCCTTTGTCCCTCATTTTGGTCTGATCTATTTAGATGTACAGTGAAATCTTGGATTACAAGCATAATCCGTTCAAGGAGTATGATCGTAATCCAAAGTAGTCGTATATCAAAGAGAGTTTTACCATTGAAGTCGATGGAAACGAAAATAATTTGTTCCGCATTGACTTCAATCGGATGCAATACCGCATGCGGCCAGAGGCAGGAGGGGGGCGCCGGAGAGCCTCGTAAACGCCTGAAAAGGCCCGAGGACAGTTCGTCTGACCTCGGCAAACCTCGGAAAGACTCCGTTCCCGAGATTTGCCAAGGTCAGCCGTGCTGTACTCGGGCCTTTCCGTGCATTACCGAATGACACCGATAGGCGACGTTCGGCTCTGCTCGGCTCCGGCGCCCCCCCCCCACCTCAGGCCAAAAGCGGTACTGCACACCGCTTTGGCTTGAATCGTGCTCGTTTTGCGAGACAACGCTCGCAAACCGAGTTACGATTTTTCAAAATACAGTGCTTGTATCGCGAAACGCTCGTTGACCGCGTTACTCGCAATCGGAGGTTCCACCACTGTATATAAAACACACTTTTTATCTTTCTGAAAGTGTTTCCCAGGGCCAAACCTTTCAATTTCTAAATTGTTGCATTTGCAAATTTCAAAAGCCAATAATAAAGGAATTAATAGTTTAAAAAAAAAAAAAAGCACCCGTGGGTTTAACTGATAATTTTTTGGTACTATTCTCCTTTAAGGGGGCGTGGCAGGGGGTGTGTCCTATGCCTGCATACTTTTGCTGATAGGTGTCCCTCATTCCCATCTCAAAAAGTTGGGAGGTGTGCATAGTAGCAATTTCCTTCTGCTCAGTTTTCCGGCTTGTAGACTCATTGTAAGATCATACTAATGATATTAATCCTCGTAAATAATGATTGCATTATCTTCTTTTCCAGCTCCTCCGTGTACAATGGCACACAGCGTAGAAAAGTGGGACGGAATCTGCCCAGAGTACTGCATCCCATACCCGCCTATTCGCAGGGGGTGTAATGAGATATTAGTGAACGCCTGTTATTGTGATGAGGGGTATATTTTTTATTCCAACAAATACACAAAATGCATTTCAAATGTGCAATGTAAGATACTCAGATCAAGAAATCATAACTAAAACATCCTTTACATATATTGTGAATGATCTGATTAAAAATAAATAAATCGGAAATCAATTTCTGTTTATTAAATCTGTGGTCTTTGCATTTCTTCATGGTGAATTAAAGTGGAGGGCCACCCTGAAAAAAAAAATTGCACCAAAAATCTTTAAAAAAAATTAAAAAAAAAAAAAGTTTGAAAAAAAAAATTTTTAAACTTACCTGAAGCCTTGTTGCTAGGCAGTTTTCCTAATCTGCCTCTTCCTATTCCGCGGCGTGTTCTGCTCCTCGGTGAGCGGCCCCTGTTGCTTTCTGGGAACTGTGTGTGTTCGTAGAACACCATGGGGCCATTCACAGAGCGCCGCGCCGCTCGCGCGTGCGCAGTAGGAAGCTGGCAGTGAAGCCGCAAGGCTCCACTGCATGTTTCCCTTAGTTAGGATGGTGGTGCCGGGACCCGAGAGCCGAGGGAAGGGTCAGCCTCGGGCGGCCGACATCGCGGGTACCCAGGACAGGTAAGTGTACTTATTTAAAGTCAGCAGCTACAGTGTTTGTAGCTGCTGACTTTAAAAAAAAAAATTTCACTGGCCGGAATCCGGCTTTAAAAAAAAAAAGTATTAAAGAAGGTGAACTCTGGGGATATAAAAGACACAATTGAATGCAGATCTGTATCCATAAATACATCATTACATGGATATTTTAAATGCTGGCAGTGTAAGTACCGGAATGTGACTTTGTATCAGCTTCTGTACAGCAGAGCTCATACTTGGTGGAGGGAGAAGCAGCACAAGGAGCCAATCTGGTGTGCTGCAGTGCTCATGTGTTATCAAAGAGCATGTTGATAGGAGGAGAGAACAGAGTGACGAACTCATCAGTCTGCTGCTTCTCTTTTCTCTGTCCAGTCACAGGCTGGCGGAGGAACAAGACCAATAAGTGTTATTGAACTGTAGCCCCAAAAATTCAGGTTGATTTGAATGCATATTCATGACCATTGGCTTCTATTTTTCCACTGTTTATACTCTTTTTTTTTTTTCCTGACAAGGGGCTACTTTTAACCAGTGGCGACTGGAGGTATATTTTTTTTTTGGGGGGGCTGTCAGTCGGGTCACAGGCACCCCCCTCCCCGCCGGCCGCTCAGTCACCAGCCCCGCACTTACCCCATCTAGGTCATGGGCAGCGATTCCTCCAGGGCGGAGGCTTCACCCTGCGTCTCCTCCTCCTCGACTTCACAGCAGGCTTCCCCTGCATCTCCTCCCTCCTCCTCCTCCTCGGTGGCCAATAGGATCGTTTCCAGGGGCGGACTGACCATTCGGGCACTCGGGCACTGCCCGAAGGCCCCATGCCACTAAGGGGCCCCATCAGGGTTGCCAGCCTCAATAAAACCAGGGTCAGTATGTAAAAATTTTTGTTTTTTTTAAATCCCAAAAAATATAGTTACCCTGCCTCTCCATTACCTTTTCAGTGTGTGTATGTGTATTCTGTGTGTGTATTCTGTGTGTGTATACTGTGTGTGTATATTGTGTGTCTGTGTGTGTATACTGTATGTGTGTGTGTGTGTGTATACTGTGTGGCCCCATAATCTCCTATTGCCTGGGGGCCCCATAATCTCCTATTGCCTGGGGGCCCCATAATCTTCTCCTATTGCCCGGGGGCCCCATAATCTTCTCTTATTGCCCGGGGGCCCCATAATCTTCTCCTATTGCCCGGGGGCCCTATACTCTCCTATTGCCAGGGGCCCCATGAGTTGTCAGTCCGCCCCTGATCGCTTCTCCTCTCGGCCAATCGGGTGATGGGTCTCAGAACCCACTTCCTGATTGGCTGGCAGAAGAATCAGGAAGACAATAGCGAATACTAATTTGCTATTGTCACACAAGTGGGAGGGCTCAGGGTGAAGTGCTCTGCGCCCCGAGACCACTCTTTTTTTAAACCAATTAGAGCCTCAGGCTTTAATCATGTGCTTCTAAAAAAAAAAAAAAACTAAATTAAAAAACAAAAAGAACAATCTCCTTTGGAATCCGTCACCCAGAATGTAGATTAGGAGCAGGGCGCATGGATTAGGGGGGCGGCACCCATGCGCCCCTTATGGATGGGGAGCTACTGATTTTAACCCCTATCTCTTTGAACTGATGTTTACTTTCAATAAAGTTTGTAAAGAAAAAAAAATCAGGTTGCCTGCCTTGCCTTAGAGCCATAGGCGTGCACACAGGGTGTGCCGGGTGTGTCTGGGCACACCCTAATCACCCATTCACATTATTATTATTATTGCACTGTGTGCTGGCAGGGAGATGAGAAAGATCTCCCACTGAGTGACTCTGCTTATCAGAGAAGTGTGGAAGCATTTCTCTCTCATTCTGAATCTGCAGGCAGGGAGATCACGTGCTGATGGGGCAGAGGACTGCAGAGAAGACTGTATGTGTGTGTATAAAATAAGTATTGAACACGTCACCATTTTTCTAGGTAAATATATTTATAAAGGTGCTACTGACATGAAATGTTCCCCACACGTCGATAACAACCCATGCAAATCCATACATACAAGGAAACCAAAACAAATAAGTTCAGAAATGAAGTTCTGTGTAATAAAATGGAATCACACAGGGAAAAAGTATTGAACACCTCCCTCCTTTTATACCTCCCATGAAGAAAGGGAGGTATAAAAAGCATTGGAAAGCCAAGACACCAGTTGAAATCTATCAGTAAATAGAGAGTAATCTGCCCCTTGTCAGTGAAAATTACTATCAGCTGGTTCAGTCTCACCTGATGGCCTATAAAAAGGTATCTCATTACCAAGGTGTCACACAAGAAACATCTCATGATGGGTAAAAGCAAAGAGCTCTATCAAGACCTTTGCAACCTTATTGTTGCAAAACATACCAATGGCATTGGCTACAGAAGGATTTCTAAACTTTTAAATGTTTCCAGTGAGCACTGTTGGGGCCATAATCCGGAAGTGAAAAGAACATAATTTCACCATAAACTGGCCGGGACCAGGTGCTCCTCGCAAGATTTCTGACAGAGGAGTGAAAAAGTAAAAAGTAAAATGCCTCAAAGTAGAAGATCCTAGGCGGAACTTCCCAAAGTTTGTTTCGCCCACCCATTGTGGGATAAGCCCAGAGGAGGGTGAAACATATCTGAGGAGGAGGTCCCAAGTGGGATTTACTGAAGTTTGTTTCAGCCACCCATCATAGATTAAGCCCCGTGGAGGGTGAAATGCATCAGTGGAGGAGGTCTTAGGCAGGGATTCTTATGCCCCGTACACATGGTCGGACTTGCCAGCGGACTAAGCTCCGGAAAGATTTAGAACATGTTCTCTATCTAAGTCCGTTGGAAATGCCAACAGAAAAACTCCGATGGGGCCTACACACGGTCGGAATGTCCAATGAGAAGCTCCCATCAGACTTTTTCTGCCGGAAAGTCCGACCGTGTGTACGCGGCATTAAAGTTTGTTTTACCCTCCAAGTTTATTTCACCTATAGATTAAGCCTAGTGGTAAGTGAAACACATCAAAAGAGGAGCTTCCAGGCAAGGTTTCTTTTCTTTTTTCAATAGATTTTTATTGGATAATTCAGACAGAAGGACAAAAAAAAGAAGACCATTGCTCCATAACATCTTACATTGTACTAATAGTAATAGATATCTAAGAACGATTGGCATGTGTAGAGTCTTGAAAGCCTTCAAAAAATGAACTGAGGAACGGGGAACCGTACCACGATTCTATACCTATAATGGGGGGGGAACGGTCCCCACCTCCCAACACCCCCAGTGGGATCAAGCTGTGTCAAGGGGTGGGGCCTTTGGTTACTAAATACGGAATAGAGATATAGTAAGAACAATATAACGAGAGCAACAGTTAAAGGCTTAAAGGTATAGCAAATCCAAAGAACTGTAGGGTATAAATATATACCGCTTCAGAAATGAACATGGAACAATGCAACCGAGACACGCATTAAAACTATGGCTTATTGTAATACTGGGTGTACAGAAGGGCGAGTGGCGCCATAAAGTTGGTAGGGAGAAAGAAAAAAAAAGAAAAACGTAAAAAAATTCAAATTACAGGAAACCCTTTCTTAAAGATTCTGCATATATCCATAATGGGGAATGTTCACAACAGGGATATAACTCATGTATGGTGTTTCCGACGGACCAAAAACGACGCAAGTATGAGACGGAAGAGCTCGGTCTGGTAAAACTAGAGTTCATATTGGAGCTAGCACATTCCTCACGCTGCAAATTCTGTGAACGTTTAAATGCAGCGCATTGCTTGTCTTCTTTATAATGCTAGAAGAACGAAGTTGTTTTGCTGCTCATATGCACACAGAGTTCTCACAAACAGATTTCTGGATTATTTCTCCTGATCTCGTGAATGATATTGTATTTTTTAAAAGCCCGATCTCCATAATAATGTTTTCAAAATCTTTTTTGGAGTCATCTTTTATTATTTTGGATTTCATCAAGATCTTTTTTTTATTATTTTTTAAAAATTATTTTCTAGTGATCTCCATCTTTTTTTTTTTTTGTGTGTGTCAAGTTACCACAATAACCTTTTTTTTTTTTTTTTTTTTTTTTATTTGATGTGTCAAGATACCACAATAACATTAATAATGTTTTATTTTTTTGTCTGTCAAGTTACCACAATAACATTATAATTGTTTGTTGTTTTTTTTTGTGTGTCAAGTTACCACAATAACCTTTTTTTACATATTTTTTTTGGTGTGTCAAGTTACCACAATAACATTAATAATGTTTTATTTTTTTGTGTGTCAAGTTACCACAATAACATTATAATTGTTTGTTGTTTTTTTGTGTGTGTCAAGTTACCATAATAACCTTTTTTTTAATGTTTTTTTTTTGGTGTCAAGTTACCACAATAACATTATATTTTTTTTATTTTTTGGAACCCCAAGGAGGTTGGTGTCCCTTGTTAATTTGACATTGTCTTTTAGAAATGTATTTGAATAAAAACACATAGGCAAGTATTTTCCGAAAATAAAATATCCATTTATTCCGGTTAACAAAATAAAGATGAAGGCAATGCTGGAGAAACTTTAGGAATTTGTGAAGCCTTTTGGCCCCAGGGCACACATCAAGTCTGTGGAAAAGAAAATTGGGATCTTGAGGAGTCCATATAATAGGGAGCACAATCTGGTCCAGGAATCCCAGAGATCAAGACCAGCAGCAGATTACATATATGTCCCCAGGCTGTGGTACTACACCAGCCTGCGTCTTCTGTCAGACCAGACTGAAGCCAGGTCATCACTTTCTTCTCTTCGCTGCAGCCTTCCCTCCATGCTGCCCTGCAGCCTTCCCTGCAGCCTTCCCTGCACCCTTCCCTGCAGCCTTCCCTCCATGCTGCCCTGCAGCCTTCCCTGCACCCTTCCCTGAAGCCTTCCCTGCAGCCTTCCTTGGAGGCTGTGGCTCTGGTGGTGGACTTGTGGCAGGAGGAGAGGCTTGCTCATAGATTTGCCTGTTGGCAGTTAACTCGCCCCTCAGCCCCTTGTGAAGGGTATCAGAAAAAAGTTTTTCACAGAGGAGGCGTTGACCCTTCTCCAATTCCAGCAACCTGCTGGCTAAATAGCAGCCATAGGCCTCTTCAGCTTCGGGGAGGGGGCTCCTTAGGACATTTGTAGCTTCTCGAATGAGGCGCAGTGATGCCTCCTCTGTCACAGTCCCCTTCCTGGGCCTTTTTGTATGAAGGCGGAGAGGAGGAACCTGCGATTGGGTGAGGCTCCTACTGGGCCCGGCCACCTCCTGGCTGACACTGGGCCCGGCCTCCTCCTGCCTACCACTTTCCAGAACTTCCTCCTGGCTGAGCTCATCCTGTGTATAAAAAAGTAGTATAAAAAATAGTTTTAGTTTTTGGTTCATCAATCACACACAATTTTCAGCTCATGACTTGCAAATTCAATCTTAATACATATAAAAGAGCATCATTCTGACCCCAGCATTTTTTCAAGCTGGTGACAAACATTTTTGGCCACTACTGTCAATTGATATGTATACATCATTTTTTTGGATAAAATCATTAATAGTTAATAAATTATAACATCTAGTTAACATCATTAATATTAGGACACTAAATATGTCTAAAAATAATATACCTGGCTCAAGTTGGGTGCATCCGCTTCTTCCAGGATGGAAGGCCCAGGTTGTTCCTCATCAGCCTCTGCTGGGGTGGAGGGAAGGATGGAGGGAAGGCTGCAGGGAAGGGTGGAGGGAAGGGTGGAGGGAAGGGTCGAAAGCGATTCCCTGGCTTCAGTCTGGTCGTCAAGAAAACGCAGTTTTTCGAAGTACCACAGCTTGGGTACATACACATCACCTGCTGATGCTCCTGATCTCAGGGAAGCCTGGATCTTGTTATGCTCCCTCCTATAAATATTCCTCAAGATCCAAATTTTACATTCCAAAATCTCCAAGGTTGCTTCTGGGATCAAAGTCTGCACA
Organism: Aquarana catesbeiana; assembly: GCF_042186555.1. Lineage (NCBI taxonomy): Eukaryota > Metazoa > Chordata > Amphibia > Anura > Ranidae > Aquarana > Aquarana catesbeiana. The sequence continues at coordinate 12,572,515 of NC_133333.1, read as the reverse complement.
AATGCCAGAAGTCTCTCCAGCGTTGCCTTCCTTACTGGTTTGTTGTAATATGCACTGTGCTTGACCTCCCACAGATTCCTCATCTCCCTGTACTTGTCAATAAATTGTGACATGAATTCAGGGTCCTTAAACTTATTATTCATTTTTTTCTGTAAGACAATACACAAGACAAAAACACTAATGTTAGCCTAAACTCTCATAATCTTATCCCAACATAGGCCTCAATCTTTAAGCAGTATAGGCCACTGATGTTCCAAAATAGTTTAAAAATGACCTTCGTTTTGGACGCTCGCAACTTCCGTTCCTCTTTCCTCCGCGCACGTACGGCACTTGCGTGTTAGCTTTATATACACTGCGCAAGCGTGTAACTCCGCGTGCGTCACCCGCCCCTGACGTTCTTTTTTAACGAAAATTCCCCGCCCCTTCTTTCTACGCACAGAACGTACGTACGGCACATGCGTGTTAGCTTTATATACACTGTGCATGCGTGTAACTCCGCCTGCGTTGCCTGCCCCTGACTTTCTTTTTTAATGAATATTCCCCACCCCCTCCTTTCTAAGGACAGAACGTACATAAGGCACATGCGTGTTAGCTTTATATACACTGCGCATGCGTGTAGCTCCGCCTGTGTCGCCCGCCCCTGGCGTTCTTTTGTAACGAATATTCCCTGCCCCTTCTCTCTATGGTGCACAATAGGAGCAACGTGGTGGAGACACAGCAGGTGTGTGTTAAAGTCATACTGTAGAGTATAAGATTTCCTATCATTTGAGCCCAGTCTTGCCACACAGAGTTAATCCATCTCTGAGCAATCCTCTTTTATTTTTCAGTGAGACAATTCTTGACAAAGTGAGAAAAACTTTGTCAAATACTCCCCCTTGCAGTGAGTGACAGCCTAAGACACAGGCAGTATTTTTTAATTCCCTCCCCCACTCCTTTCTTCAGCAGCTCTGCAAGGATTGGCTGTTCCACACCTCCCCATGATTTGGCATGCTGAAGTCATGTGGTTACTTTCCTGTCTTTTCACTGGATGTTAGAGATCATAGCAGAAGTTCAGTGTTAGAAATACACAGGGGAGTGTAGAGGTGGGCGGGGAGTCTACTGACATCAGGACTCCACCCACTGAGCTCCAGACAACAGACCCGCCCACAGAATCTGCAGTTTTTCGTCTCTCATAACAGACAGAGGGGAGACATTTGACAGGTAAAGATACATGCAGGAGGCGTGTATATCCTTATAGATAACCCCTATGGCAGTAGTTTAGAAAGGATGACATTGGGTTTACATCCACTTTAATAATTCTAGTAATGAGGAAAGCCCGGAGCCCAAAACGTCCCGATCCGGGAAGAAGAGTTTTAAGGCCTCCTATATGGCCTTTGAAGAGATGGTGGAGATGGTGTCCATCTTGCGGAGGAATGATTATGATGGAAAGCATGGACCGTACACCCAGCCGAATTTGCTCAAGGTCACAATCATGTCCAAAGTTGTGAAGACCCTGTAGAAGAATTTTGGGGTACGCCGCTCCAAAGACCAAATTTTGAAGATGCACACTGTGTGTTAACATGTGCTATCTGCCATCAGGGGATCTCAATGTACGCGTTTTGTGGGTGCAACCCCTTCCAGATAACGCTAGTAGGTGAGAGGAAGGGATTGCACCCACAAAACACGTCCATTGATCCCCCATGATGGGAGTTAGCACATGTTGACACTACCCATTTGGAATCCCAAATTGTGTGCATCTTCGATATTTGGCTTTTACAGGGGTGACATCACCCCATCTGATGAAGGCAATATTGACACATTTTTGACACTATAATGTCTGATATCGCCTTCAGTTTTTCAATGTTGAACTTTGTAAGTTCCAGAGTTGTGTGTATGTTATGTTTGAAAAATGCCTAATTGTAAAAAAAAAAAAATGCCTGTTTGTAAAAAAAAAAAAAAATGCCTGTTTGTAAAAAAAAAAAAAAAAAAAAAAATGCCTGTTTGTAAAAAAAAAAAAAAAAAATGCCTGTTTGTAAAAAAAAAAGAAATGGCTGTTTGTATAAAAAAAAAAAGTTTTTTAAAAACAAAAAAATATTGTTAAAAAAATATATATATATTTTGATAAAAATGTTTATAAATGCACATGTGCACAGATTAAAAAGTTTGCTAATCAACAATGTTTGGCTTCTTCTTTCAATGCTCAATACCAGTTTTGTAAGTTATTTGGTGTTTACAGTGACAATGGGGCTTATTTACTAAGGTAAAATACACTTGGCACTACAAGTGCACTAGGAGAACCTAGGAGACAGCCAAACAGAAAAGCAAGCAATAAATACACTTCTAGATTTTATCTGATCATTTTTTTTTATTCATAAAAATTAGACATTGTCTGACATTGCCATGCCCCCCCTAAAAAATTTAACATATTTATCCTGAATTTCAGAGACGCTTAGGGGGGCCAAGCCAGTACGGCCAGTATCCAGGCCCGTCAGAGGATTCTCTGTAAGTCCGGCCTCAGGCCCAACTGATACAAGATAATTTCTTGATTTTTTTCATAAAAAATTGTGCAGGATGCAGCATGCTAGGACAATGTGATTAAGTTTGTAGTCCACCATGTGGATTGCTGTCTGAAACAGGCGGAACCGGCTGGCCATTATCCCGAAGGCATTCTCCACAACTCTTCTCACTCTGGCCAGCCGTTAGTTAAAAACCCTTCTCTCCGTGGTGAGGGTCCTTTGGGGGAATGGCCTCATCAGGTGCTCGCCTAGACCGAAGGCTTCATCTGCAATGAAGACAAAGGGGAGTCCTTCCACGTTATCCGAATCAGGTGGCAATCCCAGGCCACCACCACGTCTGGGCGAAGACTCCTCCATCGGACATCTGGCCATTCTTCCCCACGTCCACATACAGAAATTCATACTGTGCCGACCCCGAATGGGGTGGTGGCACAATGTGAACGTGCTTCCCATCTATAGCCCCTTCACAGTTAGGAAAGTCCCAATGGGTGGCAAAATGGGATGCCACAGTCTGCCATTCCTGTGGTGTTGAAGGAAACTGGGGAGTCAAACAAGAAAAAAAAAATATAAGTACTTTTGCACATAACATTGCAAGCACATTACACAAAAAACATTCTTGCCCAACATCAGTATAACAGTTACCATATTTTAAGTATTATTTAAAGACTAAAATATAAGGCCCACTTCTCAGATTCCTGATTCCTCGCCCCCTCTGATGGCCCATTGATAAAATTTAAAGGGGGGGATTATAAATTAATTTAAGGACACACAGACCATTTGGACACATTTTAGAGGGGGATTATAAATTAATTTAAGGTTACACAGACCATCTGGACACATTTGGGGGGGGGCTTATAAATAATTTAAGGGCACACAGACCATTTGGACACATTTTAGGGGGGGATTATAAATTAATTTAAGGACACAGAGACCATTTGGACACATTTTAGGGGGAGGGGGGTTATAAATTAAGTTAAGGACACACAGACCATTTGGACACATTTTAGGGGGGCATGACTTTGACGCAACTTCAGCATGACTTTGCTGTGACTTTGAGGCGACTTCAGCATGACTTCTACGCAACTTCAGCGATGCTCTGTCACGACTTTGGCACGACTTTGGCATGACTTCGCCGCGACTTTGACGTGACTTTGGCATGACTTTGACGTGACTTTGGCAAGACTTTGACGCAACTTCAGCACGATTTTGGCGTGACTTTGAGGTGACTTCAGCTCAACTTTGACGCAACTTCGGCATGACTTCGAGGCGACTTCAGCATGACTTTGGCGTGTATGCGGCTTGACTTCAGCACGACTTTGACGCAACTTCAGGGAATGCCTGTGTAATCTTCCTGTAATGTCGGTTCTAAATCACATCAATTAGGATGAGGATCTGACATGGACGCGACTTTCATTCAACTCTATGGGCTGAAATCGAACAGAATTTGAAACAAAGTAGTGCAGGAACTTTTTCCAAAGTTGGACTGACACAAGTCAGGCCAGTTAAGATGGCTCTCTCATAGGACTCTCATAGGGAACCATTGATTTATACACGTCATGCTCTCAAAGTCGGATCGCATGTCGCACCAATGTGAACTGAGCCTAAATTCCTTTTACCCATTGAAAGAAGAAAGGAAAAAAGACAGGAAAAAGGGAGAGGGGAAAAGGAAGGAAGGAAGGAAGGAAGGAAGGAAGGAAGGAAGGAAGGAAGGAAGGAAGGAAGGAAGGAAGGAAGGAAGGAAGGAAGGAAGGAAGGAAGGAAGGAAGGATATCGCTTGTACTTATTCTTTATGGTTCATAACAAAATATATATTTTTAAATAGATGCATTCAATGTTTATAGAAAGACACATGTAGACCCTAAATTCCTTTTTCTCATTGAAAGAAGTAAGGAAGGAAAAAAGATAGGAAAAGAGGGATAGAGGAAAAGGAAAGGAAGGAAGGAAGAAGGGGAGAGGAAGGAAGAAAGAAGGGTAAGGAAAGATAAAAGGGATGGGTGAAAGAAGGGTGGGAGGAAGGATGGGGGTGGAAGGAAGGAAGGATATCAGTTGTATTTATTTTTTATGGTTTATAAAGAAATATAGATTTTTAAATAGATGCATTCAACATTTATAGAAAGATACATGTACACATGTAAAGATACATGTACATACAAAGATACATGTAAATTCCTTTTTCCCATTGAAAGAAGTAAGGATGGAAAAAAGACAGGAAAAGAGGCAGAGGAGAATAGGAAGGAAGGAAAAAGAAGAGGGGAGGAAGGAAGAAAGAAATGTAAGAAAAGTTAAAAATGATGGGTGGAAGAAAGGGAGGAAGGATAGGGGGTGGAAGAAGGGAAGGATATCACTTGAATGTATTTTTTATGGTTTATAACCAAACATATATTTTTAAATAGATGCATTCAGTGTTTATAGAAAGACACATGAAGGCCCTAGATTCCTGTTTCCCATTGAAATAAGTAAGGAAGGAAAAAAGATAGGAAAAGTGGGAGAGGAGAAAAGAAAGGAAGGAAGAATACAATGAAGGAATGAAGAAGGAAGCAAGGAAATAAAAAGAAGGGGAGAGGAAGGAAGAAATGAGAGTAAGGACAGTTAAAAAGGATGGGTGAAAGATGGGTGGGAAGAAGGAAGGAAGGAAGGAAGGAAGGAAGGAAGGAAGGAAGGAAGGAAGGAAGGAAGGAAGGAAGGAAGTATGGGAACAAGGAAGAAAGGAATGTAAGGAAAGTTAAAAAGGATGGATGAAAGAAGGGTGGGAAGAAAGGGAGGAAGGATATCACTTGTATTGATTTGTTATGGGTGATAATGAAACATATATTTTTAAATAGATGTGTGTAGTGTTTATAGAAAGACACGCGAGGGCCCTAAATTCATTTTTCCCATTGAAAGAAGTAAGGAAGGAAAGAATATAGGAAAAGAGGGATAGGAGAATAGGAAGGAAGGAAGAATAAAGAGAAAAAGTGAAGAAAGGTAGGAAGGAAGATGAAGGAAGAAGAAGGAGAGAGGAAGGAAGAAAGGAGGGTAAGGAAAGTTAAAAAGGATGGGTGAAAGAAGGGTGGGAGGAAGGATAGGGGGTTGAAGGAAGGAAGAATAAAGGGAGGGAAGGAAGGAAGGAAGGAAGGAAGGAAGGAAGGAAGGAAGGAAGGAAGGAAGGAAGGAAGGAAGGAAGGAAGGAAGGAAGGAAGGAAGGAAGGAAGGAGGGAGGGAGGGAAGGAAGGAGGGAAGGAAGGAAGGAAGGAAGGAAGGAAGGAAGGAAGGAAGGAAGGAAGGAAGGAAGGAAGGAAGGAAGGAAGGAAGGAAGGAAGGAAGGAAGGAAGGAAGGAAGGGGAGATTTATGGTTTATAAAGAAATATATATTTTTAAATAGATGCGTTTAGTGTTTATAGAAAGACACATGTACACCATAAATTCATTTTTCCCATGGAAGGAAGGAAGGAAGGAAGGAAGGAAGGAAGGAAGGAAGGAAGGAAGGAAGATAGGAAAAGATGGAGAGAGGAATACGAAGAAAGGAAGGAAGGAAGAATAAAGGGTAGAAGTGAAGAATGGTATTAAGGAAGCAGTAGAGGAGAGCAAGGAGGAAAGGAGGGTAAGGAAAGCTAAAAAGGATGGGTGAAAGAAGGGTGGAACGAAAGATAGGGGGTGGAAGGAAGGAAGGAAGGAAGGAAGGAAGGAAGGAAGGAAGGAAGGAAGGAAGGAAGGAAGAATAAATGGAAGGAATGAAGGAAAGAAGGAATTGTTTATAAAGAAATATATATTTAAATAGATTAATTCACTGTTTATAGAAAGACACATGAACACTCTAACTTCCTTCTTCCCATTGAAAGAAGTAAGGAAGGAAAAAAGACAGGAAAAGAAGGAGAGGGGAAAAGGAAGGAAGGAAGGAAGGAAGGAAGGAAGGAAGGAAGGAAGGAAGGAAGGAAGGAAGGAAGGAAGGAAGGAAGAAGAGGGGGGGAAGAAAGGAATGTAAGGAAAGTTATAAAGGATGGGTGAAAGAAGGGGGGGGGGAAGGGGGGGGGAAGGAAGGAAGGAAGGATGGTTATAAAAGGAATTTATAGAAAGACACATGTACACCATAAATTCCTCTTTCCCATTGAAAATAGGAAGGAAGGAAGAATAAAGGGAAGGAATGAAGAAAGTAAGGAAGGAAGAAAAAAGAATTGGGTGCGAAAGGAAGAAAAGAGGGTAAGGAATGTTAAAAAGGATGGGCGAAAGAAGGGTGGTAGGAAAGGAAGGAAGGATAGGGGGAAGAAACAAAGAAAAAGGAAAAGGAATTACTTTCTTTAAGTATGTACATGGCTTGAGAACTTCAATTATCTTTCTGTTCTTTTTTAATATGAATAATACATTTTCACTTCAGGTGAAATTTGCCCCTTTGGAGCTGAGAAGTCAAAGTGCTCCGGCTGTTCAGCTTATTGTCAGCCCCGCGGTAAGGTGTGTATTTCGGTGTGTGAAGAAGGCTGTAGATGTAAGAAAAAAAGACATTGTATAAAAGGGAATCGCTGTGTTCCAGTAAAAAAATGCTAAAGAGTAAGTACCCAAATTCGGTAATTATTTGCTATGTTTTAAATCGGGAGAATTCATAACTTCCCCACTGGTTAAGTGTTCACATTTCCTATGCAGGAAGCTCAGCACTAGGATTGGCATTACACAGAGTCACCAGAGGCGCCCCCTAGGGCTCTGATGTGGGCACCACACCCACTCCCAGTGCAGTCTGCAGGGCATAGCTGTCAGTTTGACGGCCGGCTCCCCCTCTGTGTATTGGGAATGCTGACAGCGGTTCCCGTACAAGTAGATCCTGCAAACTGCGATTGAATAGGTTTGTTATAATGTAGTCTAGTTAGTGCTTATTTGCAATTTAAAGACTTGTCCACTGACTTGTACAATGTCAGTTCCAGCAATGCTATTTGGTTATATTTTACTCCTTTTTAACTCACAGATACATAGAAACGTAGAAAAGGGATGGCAGAAAAAAGACCAAGTGGCTCATTGAGTCTGTCAGTTTTTTTTTTATTACTATTATTTATTTATACTTGTTTTGTATTTGATTTTTTTGTGTGTTTTATGTTTCTTTGTTTTTGTTAACTCTAAGGACCCTTTCACACCAGTGGACCGGTCTAGTCCGCCTGTCCTTTTTTTTGGGCGGACCCAATCAGACCCGCCTGTCTGTTTTTCAGATGGACCTGATCAGACCACCCATTGTTCCTTATGGATTGGCGGATGTTAGTGGACACCCGGCAGCATCCGATCCAATCCGGTAAAAACAGATGAATGGGGATACATTGCCCATCCATTAGGCAGATCAGATCGGATGACAGTCGGATGGAAACAGACAGGCAGTCCGGTTTCCATCTGCCTCATAAAGAACAGTGGGCTGTGTCCGCGTCTGCTCTGCATAGTGGAGCGGACATGGATCTGTCATCCTCCTTCTCATCAGGGATCAGCGAAAAGATTCCCCCGCTGAGCGGGCTGATCTGCTTGACGGATTCTGCTTCGTCTGAAAGGGGCCCTACATTTCCTGTAGTTAGTTCATAGTAACTCCATCCTCTCTACTAGGGATGAGCTTCGAGTTCGAGTCGAACTCATGTTCGACTCGAACATTGGCTGTTCACAAGTTCGCCGAACAGCGAACAATTTGGGGTGTTCGCGGCAAATTCGAATGCCGCGGAACACCCTTTAAAAGTCTATGGGAGAAATCAAAAGTGCTAATTTTAAATGCTTATATTCAAGTTATTGTCATAAAAAGTGTTTGGGGACCTGGGTCCTGCCCCAGGGGACATGGATCAATGCAAAAAAAAGTTTTAAAAACGGCCGTTTTTTCAGGAGCAGTGATTTTAATAATGCTTAAAGTCAAACAAAAAAGTGTAATATCCCTTTAAATTTCGTACCTGGGGGGTGTCTATAGTATGCCAGTAAAGGGGCGCATGTTTCCCATGTTTAGAACAGTCTGACAGCAAAATGACATTTCGAAGGAAAAAAAGCCATTTAAAACTACCCGCGGCTATTGCATTGCCGACAATACACATAGAAGTTCATTGATAGAAACGGCATGGGAATTCCCCACAGGGCAACCCCGAACCAAAAAAATAAAAATAAAATGACGTAGTCCCTTCAGGTCTGGTATGGATATTAAGGGGAACCCCGGCCAAAATTTAAAAAAAAAATGACGTGGGGTTCCCCCTAAATTCCATACCAGACCCTTCAGGTCTGGTATGGATTTTAAGGGGAACCCCGCGCCAAACAAAAAAAAAAAAAACGGCGTGGGGTCCCCCCAAAAATCCATACCAGACCCTTATCCGAGCACGCAACCTGGCAGGCCGCAGGAAAAGAGGGGGGGACGAGAATGCTGCCCCCCACCCTCCTGAACCGTACCAGGCCACATGCCCTCAACATTGGAAGGGTGCTTTGGGGTAGCCCCCCATAACACCTTGTCCCCATGTTGATGAGGACAAGGGCCTCATCCCCACAACCCAGGCCGGTGGTTGTGGGGGTCTGCGGGCGGGGGGCTTATCGGAATCTGGAAGCCCCCTTTAACAAGGGGACCCCCAGATCCCGCCCCCCCCTGTGTGAAATGGTAAGGGGGTACTTACCCCTACCATTTCACAAAAAAACTGTCAAAAATGTTAAAAATGACAAGAGACAGTTTTTGACAATTCCTTTATTTAAATGCTTCTTCTTTCTTCCTTCATCTTCTGGTTCTTCCTCCGGCGTTCTCGTCCAGCATCTCCTCCGCGGTGTCTTCTATCTTCTTCTCCTCGGGCCGCTCCGCACCCATGGCATGGAGGGAGGCTCCCGCTCTTCTCTTCATCTTCTTCTCTTCTTCCTTCTTCTCTTCTTCAATTTCTTCTCCGGGCCGCTCCGCATCCATGCTGGCATGGAGGGAGGCTCCCACTGTGTGACGGCGTCTCTTCGTCTGACGGTTCTTAAATAACGGGGGGCGGGGCCACCCGGTGACCCCGCCCCCCTCTGACGCACGGTGACTTGAGGGGACTTCCCTGTGACGTCACGGGGAATGCCACAGGGAAGTCCCATCATGTCCCGTGCGTCAGAGGGGGGCGGGGTCACCGGGTGGCCCCGCCCCCTGTTATTTAAGAACCGTCAGATGAAGAGACGCCGTCACACAGTGGGAGCCTCCCTCCATGCCAGCATGGGTGCGGAGCGGCCCGGAGAAGAAAATGAAGAAGAGAAGAAGAGAAGAAGGAAGAAGAGAAGAAGATGAAGAAGAAGAGAAGAGCGGGAGCCTCCCTCCATGCCATGGGTGCGGAGCGGCCCAAGGAGAAGAAGATAGAAGACGCCGCAGAGGAGATGCTGGATGAGAACGCCGGAGGAAGAACCAGAAGATGAAGGAAGAAAGAAGAAGCATTAAATAAAGGAATTGTCAAAAACTGTCTCTTGTCATTTTTAACATTTTTGACAGTTTTTTAGTGAAATGGTAGGGGTAAGTACCCCCTTACCATTTCACACAGGGGGGGGGGGCCGGGATCTGGGGGTCCCCTTGTTAAAGGGGGCTTCCAGATTCCGATAAGCCCCCCGCCCGCAGACCCCCAGAACCACCGGCCAGGGTTGTGGGGATGAGGCCCTTGTCCTCATCAACATGGGGACAAGGTGTTTTGGGGGGCTACCCCAAAGCACCCTCCCAATGTTGAGGGCATATGGCCTGGTACGGTTCAGGAGGGGGGGGCAGCACTCTGGTCCCCCCCTCTTTTCCTGCGGCCTGCCAGGTTGCGTGCTCGGATAAGGGTCTGGTATGGATTTTTGGGGGGACCCCACGCCGTTTTTTTTTTTTTTTTTGGCGCGGGGTTCCCCGTAAAATCCATACCAGACCTGAAGGGTCTGGTATGGAATTTAGGGGGAACCCCACGTCATTTTTTTTTTATTATTTTGGTTCGGGGTTGCCCTGTGGGGAATTCCCATGCCGTTTTTATCAATGAACTTCTATGTGTATTGTCGGCAATGCAATAGCCGCGGATAGTTTTAAATGGCTTTTTTGCCTTCGAAATGTCATTTTGCTGTCAGACTGTTCTAAACATGGGAAACATGCGCCCCTTTACAGGCATACTATAGACACCCCCCAGCTACGAAATTTAAAGGGATATTACACTTTTATTGTTTGACTTTAAGCATTATTAAAATCACTGCTCCTGAAAAAACGGCCGTTTTTAAAAAATTTTTTTGCATTGATCCATGTCCCCTGGGGCAGGACCCAGGTCCCCAAACACTTTTTATGACAATAACTTGCATATTAGCCTTTAAAATTAGCACTTTTGATTATTCATGTTCATGTCCCATAGACTTTAATGGTGTTCGCGTGTTCGAACAAACTTTTTTCCTGTTCGCATGTTCTGGTGCGAACCGAACAGGGGGGTGTTCGGCTCATCCCTACTCTCTACCTTTTTCTGATTTGTTTTCTACTATATGTAGTGTTTTTTTTCTATACATACACCAGAATTACAGTAAAAACAAAGTTTACTGAATGCTCAGAATAACAAAAAAATGTCAGATTTTTTCACAAATTCATATCAAATTTTACATCAAATTCCAGTCGAATTGGAACTGTAAACACGTTTCTGGAAACAAAGACTGTAGGGGTCATTTACTGTAGCGCTAATTAGTGCTAAAACGGTATTCACTATAGCGCTGGTAAAAAAATACTCCCAAAATCAAATTTACTATAGTTCCCTGAAACCGAATAGCACCCAAACCCTAATGCCCCGTACACACAGTCGGACTTTGTTCGGACATTCTGACAACAAAATCCTAGGATTTTTTCCGACGGATGTTGGCTCAAACTTGTCTTGCATACGCACGGTCACACAAAGTTGTTGGAAAATCCGATCATTCTGAACGCGGTGACGTAAAACATGTACGTCGGGACTATAAACGGGGCAGTGGCCAATAGCTTTCATCTCTTTATTTATTCTGAGCATGCGTGGCACTTTGTCCGTCGGATTTGTGTGCACACGATCGGAATTTCCGACAACGGATTTTGTTGTCGGAAAATTTTATATCCTGCTCTGAAACTTTCTGTGTCGGAAAATCCGATGGAAAATGTGTGATGGAGCCTACACACGGTCGGAATTTCCGACAACAAGGTCCTATCACACATTTTCCGTAGGAAAATCCAACTGTGTGTACGGGGCATTACTCTGCTAAAACTTGGAGAATTGCACATGGAAATATTGTTTAGAGCATGATATAATTGCCTAAATGGTACTGAAATATGCGGTATATTATTTAAAGATAATCTGCTTTTAAACTGTGTGAAAAAGTGATTTCTACACTGAAAAATCTTTAAAAGTCTGAGAAGAGATAAATTCCCCGTTTTTGTACAGCTAGGTGCCAACACAACTGAGCATGCTCAGACCTGCAAATAGCTCTCATTTTAGCTCAAGTGTCTTTTTTACAAGGCACTATAGTAAATACCAAAATGAGCGCTGTGTTCAAGAGCATTTTTTGGAAGTGAAAATCGGCACTATTATAGTCCAATGCAAGTTTTAGCCATTGATTCTAATGGAACAATTGTAACTTTTAAATCCTTTTAATGTTGAGATGAAATGTATCTTTCTCTTAAATAAGTTTTCCTTTGCAACATTGTTGCTTCTACTTAATCTATTTTGTTTTTAAGAATGCTAGAATGTGGAACGTTTTGATGTTTTGGTAAAATATATTTTTCTGTTTCACTTGTTACTCTCCATCTCACAACAATCTTTACCCAAACTCACACAGGCGTCTGTACAATGCACAAACAATACCATTGCTGATGCAAATTTAAAATGAGTCACAATTTTTTTATTATTTCCAAATAATCATAATTTGAGCCCAAAAAATGTAATTTGTGTACCAACATCAGAAATCAAAATGTAATTCCCAAACAATTGAGGGTAATATCACAATTCTACACTGACCCACAAAGAACCAGCAAATATCACTGAATAAATCAAGAAGAATAACTCTTGAGTAGTGTAATTCCATCACCTGTATGTTCAAAGAAATGCAGTATTTATGTATATTTATGTGTAGGAGGTTCTCACATGTGGCAGCTCTGTGACTTAGATGTTAGAACTTCTGCTTAGTATCCCTGAGCACCTGGGTTTGAATCCCAAACATGCCGCTTCATGTAGACAAATTGTCTCATCTCCCAGGTCCTAAAACTATGTCTAAATGTAGTATTTATGTGTAGGAGGTTCCACCACCATTGGAAATCTTGGCAAACACACTATGCAGTCAAAAGTATTGGGACGTCTGCCTTTACACACACATGAACTTTAATGGCAGCCCATTCTTAGTCTGTAGGGTTAAAAATTGATTTGGCCCACCCTTTGCAGCTAGAACAGCTTCTGGGAAGGCTAGGAAGGCTGTCCATAAGGTTTATCATGTCTATGGGAATGTTTGACCATTCTTCCAGAAGTGCATTTGTGAGGCAAGGCACTGATGTCGGATGAGAAGGCCTGGCTCGCAGTCTCTGCTCTAATTCAGCCAAAAGGTGTTCTATCAGGTTGAGGTCAGGACTCTGTGCAGCCAGTCAAGTTCCGCGATGGCCATCGTGACCCTGCCGATCATTCACAGGAGAGACAGATCAGCCATCTGCCTGTGTAAACAAGGCAAAAAGCCTGTCAGGAAGGGAAAGAATGATCTTGTGATTCAGCTCTCTCTTTTCCTTCAGTGTGAAACTCCCCCACAGAGTTAGTAAGCACCCTCCTAGGGAACATTTAACCCTTTGATCTCCCCTGGTGTTAACACCTTCCTTGCCGCTGCCATTTATACAGTAATCAGTGCATTTTTATAGCACTGGTAACTGTATTGGTGTCACTGGTCCCCAAAAAGTGTCATTCAATGTCAGATTTCGCAGTCCCGCTACAAAATCGCAGATCATTGTCATTACCAGTTAAAAAATAAAAGTCCCTAAATCTATCCCGTAGTTTGTAGACGCTATAACTTTTGCATAAAGTTATAGCGTCTACAAACTACGGGATAGATTTAGGGACTTTTATTTAAATTTTTTACTTTTTTACTGGTAATGGCAGCGATCTGCGATTTTTTTTTTGGATATGTATTATAGCAGAAAGTAAAAAATATTGTTTTTTCTTTAAAAATTGACGCTCTTTTTTTGTTTATAACGCAAAAAATAAAAAGTGCAGAGGTGATCAAATACCACCAAAAGAAAGCTCTGTTTGTGGGAAAAAAAGGACATCAATTTTATTTGTACCAAAAACAGGGGGAGAAGGGACTTATGGACTTTTTAGGCACCACAAAATAATAGATAAAAATTCCTTATTTTATTTGATATCAAAAAACACACATAACAAAACAAAAATAGTATAGTTTAAAACACAACATGTGTCTGTACTTGAATCATTGCTATACAACACCGTCTACAGTATGAAAATCTTCGGGCATTAGGAGAAATAGCTTCCCATGTAGGTCAGTCCGGAGAAGTGGCTATATAGCAGTTCCAAAGTCAGTTCATATGTTGAGATTAATCGATGCTCGACATGTTTCGCGTATGGACTACGCTTCCTCAAGAGCAGTAGCAGTATATGATGTAGCTATCAAGGTATATAACATTACAATTAATTATTAGTACATATACATAAAAAGCAGGCGTCTACAGGGGCGCCACATATCTAGTACCAAAAAGAACAATTGTGTGCTTGCTCATAACGGAGTGGTGGTGGGCGCCAACGTCCCAGCGATACTCAATTTTATTTGGGTACAGCGTTGCACGACTGCGCAATTCCCAGTTAAAGCGACGCAGTGACGTATCACAAAAAATGGCCTGGTCAGGAAGGGGGGTAAAACGAAGTGGTTACTATGTATGAAATCTGCATGGGGGAAGTTTCCCCCGTGTCTCTATACTGTACAGGTAAGTTTATCTTCTTTCCTTCTAATCAGAGATACATCCATAGCACAAAAAGTAACTCTATTTTTAAGACAAAGGGCAACTTGCAATATATTTCAGCTCCCATCAACCAAATTTCGATTAAAAAGAGAGAGGAATAGGGGAATACAAAAAAGAAAAAAAGGGTGCAAAACAGAAAAAATTGCAAGTTGCTCAATGAAAGTAGTCCTAAAGCGGTAATAAAGTTTGTTAAAAAATAAAAAATTCACCTTGGAAGGCAATGTCCTAATGTGCTAGTATGCATCACATACTAGCACATTATGAGAGACTTACCTTAAAACAAAGCCCTCCAGCAGTCACCACTGAAAGGACTTCCATCTTCACCTGCTCTTCCTTCGGGGTTCGCGGGCTCCGGCCCTCTGACTGACTGAGTCACGATGACGTCACTCCCGCGCATGCCACGGTTTACAGCACAGCCCTCTAAAGGAAGTGTGTGGTTCCTTCAGAGCGCATGCATTGGTGACTTCACCGGCTGCTGCTCTGTGGAATATTTCCTAAACGGTGCACGTTTAGGAGATATTCATTTTACCTAGAGGTAAGCTTTATTATAAGGACCTTCAGGTCTGGTATGGATATTAAGGGGAACCCTGCGCCAAAATTTTAAAGAAAAATGGCGAAGGGCCCCCCCAAAATCCATACCAGGCCCTTCAGATCTGGTATGGATTTTAAGAGGAACCCTGAGCCAAAATGTAAAATAAAATGGCGTAGGGGTCCCCCCAAAATCCATACCAGACCCTTATCCGAGCACGCAACCTGGCAGGCTGCAGGAAAAGGGGGGGCGAGAGAGCGCCCCCCTCCTGAACTGTACCAGGCCACATGAGGGAGTTTCACCTTCTCTTCTTTGTTCTACATCGGTCCTGAGGGGGGAGGAGGAGAAGACAGTGGCGGCTCACAATCTCCATTTCTTGTGTCCCCCGAGTTCCGCCATGTTCAGACTCCGGCACCCTGTGATTGGGCGTATGGGGTCATGTGCGGTGGCGGGGCTGGCCTGTTAACGATCGCGGTTGCTCCTGGAGTCCCGTCTCTGCACATGACCCCATTCGCCCAATCACAGGGTGCCGGAGACTGAATATGTGCAGAAGCGGGACTCCGGGATCTACCGCGATCGTGGACAGGCCAGCCCTGGTGCCGCACATGACCCCATACGCCCAATCACAGGGCGCCGGAGACTGAACATGGCAGCTAGAGCGTGGGAACACAAAAAAGGAAATTTAGGAGGAGGCAGCCAGTAGTGACACACACTGGTGCAGAATTTCGCCCGGCTAAATGTTGCGCCCGGGGCTATGGCCCCCTCCGCACCCCCCACGCTACGCCACTGCAAATAAATATATATATAAATATATATATATATATATATATATATATATATATATATATATATATATATATATATATACTTATATTTTTTTTCTGAAAATGTATGCAGGAAAAGACAAAAGCTATTACTATCATGGTGGTCTGGTGGAAAAGTTTTTGGAAATCTGTACTTCCTGATAGCATGTATGGAAGGTTGTTTTTAAAACAGGGATACTTCACAGGCATTTGACCTAATGGCCCTCAGAACAGTGGCGGCTGGTGCTTCATTTTTTGGGGGGGGTGGCAAACAAACCACCCTACCCCCCCCCCGTTCATTAAAAAAACACTTAAATGAATTTTAGGGCAAACAAACGCAATAATTTAACCACGTTTTTGGTAAAATATAAAAGACGATTAAATGGATAGCCAACATGCCAAACCCTAAATTTGTGTGCACCCGTGCAATGGCAACAAACTATATATATATATATATATTTATATATATATATATATATATATATATATATATATATATATGCTAGAATTATTGCGCTCACTCTGGCGTGCGTGGCAATATGTAACATGTGTATCGCGATCAACGTTTTGACGTGTAGGTGCCCCAATGCATGCCGTTACATTCGTACTTGTGTATATGTGGAGGTGGGAGGGCCTCAGGTGGGGGGGATTTCATGTGCTTGAGTGTAACTTTATTTTTTTGCAAAAAAAAAATTTACACTTAACTTTTTTGTTTGTAACTTTTCCTTGCCCCACAGCTACCGGCACCTGCCCTCTCGCTCCTGGAGCCCGCAAATGGGCAAGTGGAGCCCGGAAAGTATGGGGGGCAGAGAGGGGGAGCATAGGCTGGTGGGGAGTGAGCGTTGGACACCGGCGCAGGCTTAAGGGTTGTGGGTCAGCTTGGCGAGCAAAGGAGGAGGCTAGAGGAGAGGCTTGAGTCGAGGACAGGCAGGCCGAGGGGGACTTGGAGTCGAGAGGGTTCTGCAGCGGAAGGGGCGCTCAGCGTGGCACGTGGCCGGGCCCGCGGAACTCCCTCCTGGCTGCGTTGCGCGGATCCAACCTCATCTGGAACTTCCGCCCATGGCACGCAGTGGGGGGAGGCTGGTTCTAACGACGGGGCACAGCGGCATGGGGGGGCGGTACAGGGGCGTGTGTGAGCAATCAAGTGGCAGCGCTGCTACCCAAATGCTTTCATCTGACAGGCAGGAGTCTGCCTTTCAGTTTCACACACAATGTGCAGCCACCGGATTGGTATGTTAAACCCACCACCGTCGTACGGACCTGGCAGCGAAAGGGTTAAGGTGTCCTGAAGGACATTTTTTTTTCACAAAATGACAAACATTGCTCTGGGGGGGGGGTTATTTGGACTTTTTTTTCTGACAAAAACCTTCAAAGTTCATGGACATCAGCTTCTACTAACAGGGATGAGCAAGACTGAGACTTTATCACCCAACATTTCAGTGAAGGTAATTGTGAATTTTTTTAGTTATCTGTGAGCTTTAAATGGCTCCTAATGGGTTACAGAAGCTTCTTTCAATCATATTTTATCTCAGACATGTTCTTGCACTAAAGATAAAGTCACCTTGTTAGCCAGGAATGTGACATTAAATATTGAGGAGCAGAAGAACCCTAACACTAACCTTAAACTAACCCTAGTTCCAACACTCAAGTTAACCCTCATGCTAAACCTAACTCAAACCCTAACTCAAGGAAAACTTGACAGGTTTTAGGCTTTTGTTGACGGCGTTGGTAAGTTATCAGTTTCAGACACATCTGAGATCATTTATGCTCTGTACACACGATCGGAAATTCCGACAACAAAATCCATCGGATTTTTTCCGACGGACGTTGGCTCAAACTTGTCTTGCACACACACGGTCACACAAATGTTGTCGGAAATTTCGAACGTCAGGAACGCGGTGACGTCCTACACGTACGACGAGCCGAGAAAAATGAAGTTCAATAGCCAGTGCTGCACTTCTGCTTGATTCCGAGCATGCGTGGCACTTTGTGTGTCGGAATTGTCTACACACGATCGGAATTCACGCAATTGGATTTTGTTGTCGTAAAATTTTATAGCCAGTGTCACGGAACGTCCCACACTCCGCTTGAGTGCTTCTGTCATATACCACTTCCTCCCAGTCTGTATACAGATATCCCAACCTCTCTGAGCACAAAACAAGGCGACAGTTGCTTGTTGCTAACATGACTGACTTTTTTTTTAATCAAAATTACAAGACTTTATATGCCGTTGGAACCTCCTCTAACAATACAACTGTAACCTAATTAACCTAATTAACATGAGCTAATTAACTAATCCTTTATACAGCCTAGGTGACTGAGACATGACCTATTGCCCAGACTGATTTAATTATCAGAGGACATTTCTCACAATAGCAGCAGCTCCAATAGGAGTCGTCCCGTCTTCTACATTGTATAGAGGACAATGTGATCAGCTCATTCAATTAACATAAACACAGGTAGTTGGAGTTGATGACACCAGCATCTCCTCACAGGATGTGTCCCAACAGTATGAATCAGTCTTATCAGCAGGGGGCTGCTGGAGGAATCCCCCCTCCCTCTTCAGGGACACAAATCCACAATAAGGAGTCCCCAACAGAATCAAACAACATACAATATATACATACATACAAACTATACATTAGTACAGTTCAGACTGGATTTCTCATTCACCTCACAAAGAGTATTGTTCCATTGAAAATCCAGGGCCCATAATCAAAAGGCAAGAGGCTTGCATTCAGTCCTTTCCAACAGCCTCTGTCCCGGCTAGGTCTGTCACAGCCAGCTCTCAAACTTTGTGTGTCGGAAATTCCGATGGAAAAAGTTCGATGGAGCCCACACACGGTCGGAATTTCCGACAACAAGCTCCGATCACACATTTTCCGTCAGAAAGTCAGATCGCGTGTACAGGGCATTAGAATTCATTGACAGGTGCAGTTGAATTCTTCCTAACCTGCATTTGTTCCGCTTCATGCGTGTTTTACTTACCCATAGACTTGTATGGGACTGCAAAACCTGCTTAACCAGTTGCCGACCGCCGCATGCCGATGTATGTCTAAACTTTGCTGGCGGATATCGTTGTTATGGCAGCAGCTAGCTGCCATAACCCCGATATCCCCGCTTTTGTGCGGCGGTCAGCTTTCTGATAAAAGTGGTCCCTGCGGATTCGCCGCGAGATCACTTTTATCGGTGGCGGGAGAGGGCCCCCCCTCCCGCCGCGATCCGGTGCCCTCCCCCGCTTACCGGAGCCGTCGGTAGCGGCGGAGGCGATCGTGTCTTGCTCAGTGCTGTGCCTGGAGACGAGTGAGGCTAAGATGGCGCCCACTTGTCTCCATGACACTGCTGGGTGGAAGCGATGTCAAAACGTTACTTCTGCCCACGCCTCTTAAAGGCATATTTTTTTCAATGTCATTTTTTTGAATGACTTTTTTTTTTTATCGCATTTTAGTGTAAATATGAGATCTGAGGTCTTTTTGACCCCAGATCTCATATTTAAGAGGTCCTGTCATGCTTTTTTCTATTACAAGGGATGTTTACATTCCTTGTAATAGGAATAAAAGTGACACAATTTTTTTTTAAACAGTGTAAAAATAAATAAAATAATGTAAAATAAATAATAAAAATTAAATTTTTTTTTTTATAAACCCCCCTTCCCGACGAGCTCGCGTGCAGAAGCGAACGCATACGCAAGTAGCGCCCGCATATGAAAGCGGTGGTCAAACCACACATCGTCGTGACCGGTAGAGCGAGAGCAATAATTCTAGCCCTAGACCTCCTCTGTAACGCAAAACATGTAACCTGTAGAATTTTTTAAACGTCGCCTATAGAGATTTTTGAGGGTAAAAGTTTGACGCCATTCCACGAGCGGGTGCAATTTTTAAGCATGACATGTTGGGTATCAATTTACTTGGCGTAACATTATATTTCACAATATAAAAAAATTGGGCTAACTTTACTGTTGTCTTATTTTTTTATTCAAAAAATATTTTTTTCCTAAAAAAGTGTGCTTTTAAGACCGCTGCAATACAGTGCAAAAAAAGTATTGTAACGACCGCCATTTTATTCTCTAGGGTGTTAGAAAAAAAAAACATATATAATGTTTGGGGTTCTAAGTAATTTTCTAGCAAAAAAACCTGTTTTAAACATGTAAACACCTAAAATCCAAAACGAGGCTGGTCCTTAAAGCGGAGTTCCACACAAAAATGGAACTTCCGCTTTTCGGAACCCTCCCCCCACCGGTGTTACATGTGGCACCTTTCAGGGGGGAGGGGGGTGCAGATACCTGTCTAAGACAGGTATTTGCACCCACTTCCGGCATAGATGGGAGTCTATGCCTCTTCCTGTCCCCACCGCGCTGTCTCCTGGGAACACACAGCTCCCAGGAGAGAGCGGGGACCACTAGGGACGCGTAGCGCGACTCGCGCATGCGCAGTAGGGAACCGGGAAGTGAAGCCGCAATGCTTCACTTCCTGATTCCCTCACCTAGGATGGCGGCGGCAGCTGCCGAGAACCGAGCGGGTTCTCGGCGTCCCCTGCCGACATCGCTGGACTCCTGGACAGGTAAGTGGTCATGTATTAAAAGTCAGCAGCTGCAGTATTTGTAGCTGCTGGCTTTTAATATTTTTTTTTTTTTGGCGGTGTGGGTGAACCCCCGCTTTAAGTGGTTAAAATTGCCAAAAGTTAAAACAAAGTTCCTAACCCTAGCACAAACCCAGACTCTAACCCTAAGCTAATGTAAACCCTCATGCTAACCCCTGATAAGCCTAAAACTGAACCTAACTTAATCCCAAATGCTAACCCTAAGTCTAATCCTAAAGCTAACCCCAACACTAACCCTAATGCTAGTCCTAATGCTAACCCTAACTTTAGTGGAAAAACATAGAATCGCGCTAAACATAGGAAAATATTATACATGGAGTGAGTGTACTCTCATACACCAACTAGATGGTCATATGTTCACATATGTGCACCATAAAATAGTGAAAGAGTGACATGAATGTCAAATTAATGTGACACCTGATAAGTATAAATATGTATACTACCCAAAAGTAATTAAGTGACAAAGACAATGGGCCAAAACATGAATGTCCAAATAGGCCTATATAGAAATTTCACCTGTGAACTGTGCAAAATAATGTAACAAAAGTCCATCCAAAAACAGTGGAATCTTCAAATTGAATGAAGAACTAGTGCAGAAAATCCACCACCGTTGAATAAAGGTTACTGCTTACCAGAAGCCCATGATCCCCCGCTACAGGGGATCAGGGGGTCAGGGGATCAAGGGGAGCCTGTATAGAGAAAAGTCCTCCAGGGCATATCAGATGCATCTAATATTCTTGATAGGTTAGTGATGATATTGCGGTTTTCAGAGACACCAAACGGAACTCATAACACATCAAATCTCCTCATTCCGTTCCCAACTCACGGATGGATGTGCATAGCATGTAAAAATATAAGTGCTCCAATAGTGTAAAACCTTCAAAATTTATTAAGCAATAAAACACAGTATCGCACTTACATGAATAAAGCAGAAAAACGCCTTAGTGTCTGGTGCGCCGGCCGGTAACACTCAGACTAACCCGTCCTTCTGGAACTGTCAGCAACAACACGAGGTGACGTCAGCGCGTCGCTCCGCCCTACACGTTTCGTAATAGGTTACGTCGTCCAGGCAACCCAAACTCTAAGCCTGACTCTAACCCATTTCCAACTCCAATGATTAGATTAAAACTAACCCTAACTTAAACCCTAACTCTAACTCTAATCCTTATGCTAACCCCAACATTAACCCCAAGTCTAACTTTAAAGTGGTTGTAAACCCAATTAAAAAAAAAAAAAGACCTGAAAGACAAAGGCATAATGAGCTAGTATGCATAGCATACTAGCTCATTATGTAATACTCACTTGAGATCGAAGCCCCCGCTGCGGTGCCCGTACACAGCACCAGCTGGCGAGTTACTTCCTGGTATCGTGGCTCTGGCGCTGTGATTGGCCGGAGCCACGATGACGTCACTCCCGCGCATGCATACGGGAGCCGCCGGTAACAGTACACTCACTGAAGCAAACGGCACGAATGTGTCATTGCTTCAGTGCGCATGTGCCGCTGATGTTGGCAAATGCTGATACAGGGGATATCTCCTAAACCGTGTAAAACAGGTTTAGGAGATTTCCATGGTAGCTACAGGTAAGCCTTAGTATAGGCTTAGATGTAGTCAAAAGTGGTCTGTAAGGGTTTACACCCACTTTAACCCTATCACTAAACCTGTAACCCTTATCCAACCTTAATGACAAGCCTAAATCTAGCCCTAACTTAAACCCAAATGCTAACCCTAATCCTAACTCTAACCCTAACTCTAATCCTAATGCTAACCATACCACTAATCACGACTCTAATCCTAATGCTAACCCTGACTTTAACCCTTATCCAACACTAATGATAAGCCTAAAACTAGCCCTAACTCAAACCCTAATGCTAACCCCTACTCTAACCCCAACTCTAACCATAATGCAAACCCTAACTTTAACCTTAACATTAAGCCTAACTCTAATCCTAATGCTAACCATAACACTAACCTCGACTCTAATCCTAACGATAACCCTAACTTTAACCCTAACACCAAGCCTGTCTCTAACACTTATCTAACCCTAACTACAACATTCATGCTAACCCTAACTCCAGTGCAAAATTTTAAATATTTTTTTGGGTTTTTTTTTGAGAAAAAATTTAGAATTTTTCGATTTTTCAGTAAGATAGATTTTGGAAAGACCCTGCTCACCCCTTCTTATTAGTTACATAACCGTGTTACCTATTTAGTTTCCATCTCAGACATCATGAGTTAATCCAGAGAGAAGAAATCTGGTGCTATACAAAGTAAAAAGTCCTTTCAAGCAAAATTGAGCTGTGCAGATATTAGATATGCTTTGTATGCGATTGTGTAATGAAAAGCAGGAGAGGTGCCCGGGATCTGTTTGTCAAACAAATACTTTCAGAGAAGTCATGATAACCCGACCTTCAAACATTTGCTGCAAACTGACCATGACTGATATCATTTTGCTGGTTTTTGGAGCTTCCTAACTGCTAAACTGATAAACCTGATAAACCTATATGTGTCCATACTATGGATGGGCTCAGAGTTTGGAGCGAGCTTTGTTTGTTCCAGTATTCATCTCAAAGCCCAGACTTTTACCCGTTAGGCTGAATATCATGTATATTAGTGGTAGTATTACCGCTACTATATTAATATATAAATATTCTTTTTTTGGGGGGGGCAAGTTACCACAACACCATTTTCCTGTGGTTTTTAAGATCAAAGATACAACTATGTTGGTGTCCCTTGTTAATTTTACATTGTATTTTTTAAAATGTAACTGCCGACTCCCAAACTGTCATTTGAAGTAAAACACATAGCCAAGAATTATTCTACACAATTTTTTTATTGTGCATTAAAAAAATAAAACAAATAAAATTAGACATGCTATCTGCCAATAGAACTTAACCAAAAAGTGCATTCTATGCATCCAAAAATATAGAAAATATACCAAATCAAATCATTATTATTCAACCAAAAAATAAAATAAAAGCCTCATGCATGTGTCCTTCTTCTTAATATAGGGGGTCAGAAATGCCAAGAGTTGGTGAAAGCAGGGGTCTGTCATCCGGAGATAGTTCCGAAAATCATCCGGATTATTCTCCTGGAGCTCCCGCAGCAAAGGCATATGACATAATTGTTCACGATTAATAAAGCAACCAATTTTTGGTACAAGAAATCCTCCTCCTCCTGTTCCAGGACTTGACTTGGGTCAAAGCAATAACTCCAAGGCCAATAATAAATAACACGTCATCTCCTCCGATTCCGCAATGTGGCTGGTTGATGAACGGCTGTTCAGAAACGAACTGAAAAGTGCAAAATGAAAAACGCGAAATGAAAAGCGCGAATCAACACTCACCAAACTTCTACTAACACAAAATTAGCAGAAGGAGCCCAAAGGGTGGCGCTAAAGAGCTGAAAAACCACGTAGTACGTCTAGTACGTCACTATGTTCGTGTTTTTTGGCCGACAATTCCTTGCCGTTTGTATGCAAGACAAAATCCAGGCACACGCCTTCAGACAAAAAGTCCTAGGGTTTTGTCTGCGGAAAATCCAATCGTGTGTATGAGGCTTAAGACTGGGATGCCATTAAAGTTCATGTGCGTGTAAAGACAGGCATCCCAATACTTTTGCAAATATAGTGTATGTGCTTCTAATATGGAGGCTCTCAAAATTTATAGCGTTAGGACTGTAGATAACACTGGGGTACCTTGTTGGGGTCCCTCCAGCTTACGTATGTATTTACGAATGTGTACACACTAAACCCCTTGGTTTTAACATGGACTGTTGGACAGGTCAATTTGGTTTGTTGCAGGCTGGCTGGTAAGTTGAGCTGGGAATTTTTCTTTGTTTTTGTTTGAAAAGCGTCGCTGTTACTATCATTGTGGTCTGCTGGAGCAAAATTTGGAAATCTGCATTTCCTAATAACATTTATGGGAGGTTGTTGTCGTAAAAAGGATATATAAAGGACTTGGACTTAGTGGCCAGCGGTCCAAACAGAAGAAGTCATATTTTATACAAAATAATAAAAAAAAAATATTCATCTCTCCAGATATCCAATATACTTTGTGTGAGATTGTGTAATGAAAAGGGTGAGATGTTCCCGGGATCTGTTTGTGGGACAAACAATTTCTGAGAAGTCAAGATAACGTGACCTTCTGCCGCAATCTGACCATGACTGATATCATTTATACGAGTTTGTTTTACCCCCCCCCCCCCAAAAAATGGAGCCGTTACTGGCAAGAAATCACAAGCAACAGGATGATTATGCAAGGACACAAACCTAATTCCATGTATTGCTCCCTCACCTGTAGAACAAGTCATCTGCAACTTAAAGGGTAACTCCACTTTTGTGGGAAGAAATTATCAAATAAAAAAATATAGAATATTGCACATACAGTTGTAAGTCAATATTGTAACTGAATGTTATTAAAAATTATCTTTCCTTTTCAATCTGCAGTCACTGCAATTTTCTGTAAGATGCAATATGTCAACCTGGAAGTGTTCTGTACACAGATGGTACACAGAACACCCCCTGAAAATGTAATTTCCTGCTTGTGTGATTGGCTCACCGATTTTCCC
This sequence comes from Aquarana catesbeiana, assembly GCF_042186555.1. Taxonomy (NCBI): domain Eukaryota; kingdom Metazoa; phylum Chordata; class Amphibia; order Anura; family Ranidae; genus Aquarana; species Aquarana catesbeiana. The sequence continues at coordinate 12,547,631 of NC_133333.1, read as the reverse complement.
AGAAGTCTGCACTAAAATACAAATCAGATTTTGAGCTTCCCCTGCAACAAAATTATCATTTTTGGTTAGATACTCATCTATCACATCTAAAGGGATGCAGACCCTTCCACTTTCCTCATTAGAGCCCTGCAGGTGAAGCAGCTGACTGACATAAAACCACTCCCCTTAGATTCACATGGACACAGACAAACAAACAGCTATTTCTTCAGACTAACAAAAGGTAGGAATCTGCAACAAAGTTTGTGATAATCCCTGCAATGTACAGAGATCACCCAGAGGGGAATATTTTTTGGCTCAACAAAAGTGGAGTTACTCTTTAAATTCTGCAGCATTTCCATCAGCAAGGGAGTGTCACATGGAAGTAGACAGTGGCGGCCCGTTCATTAGGCGCCGCCCCCTCTATCCACGCCACTCCCTATATGTAGAACAGAGAGATTCATGCATAGCACGTATCTATCCATGGCCACCATGGCCACTCCCTATTCATGCGTCTGGCCCCTTTCAGGACGCCATAGGCTCTAATAGGCTTCAAAATAGGGTGGGGCGCAGAGCATTGCGCAATGAGCCCACCCAGGTGTTACAACAGCAAATGAATATGTTGAAACACTGATCCTCAATCCGGCCAATCAGAAGCAGGTGTGAGACCCGTTTTCCGATTGGCCAAAAAGACAAAAACTCCCAATTGGCTGCCGAGGAGGAGGGAAGAAGCAGAAGCCACTGCCGCCGTGATGACCCCTGGAGATCAGGAGAGCCAGAGGCCGCTGCCGAACAGGTGCGGCCTCCAGCACCCGAACCATACATTGATGGGCACAGGTGGGGCTGCACTGATGTGCACTGGTGAGGTTGAATTGATGGGCACTGGTAAGGTTGCATTGATGAGCACAGGTGAGGCTGTATTGTTGGGCACAGGTGAGGCTGAATTGATGGGCACAGGTGAGGCTGTATTGTTTGGCACAGGTGAGGCTGCATTGACGGGCACAGGTGAGGCTGCATTGATGGGTACAGGTGAGGCTGTATTGTTGGGCACTGGTAAGGCTGCATTGATGGACACAGGTGAGGCTGTATTGTTGGGCACAGATGAGGCTGCATTGATGGGCACAGGTGAGGCTGAACTGATATGCACTGATAAAGTTGTTGTTAATATTTATTTTTGTAACTTAATTCTACATAAAACATTGAAGTGTATTTTCTTGAGATAATTTATGAGGGCGTGTTTAGGGGCAGGATTGGGCAGGGTGGGGAAACTGGTGGCGAGTAACCCTTAAAGTGGTTGTACACCCTGTACAACCACTTTTACCTACAGGTAAGCCTATATTAAGGATTACCTGTAGGTGCTTGAAATATCTCCTAAACCTCCACGGTTTAGGAGATATTTACTAAAATAACGAGAGGCGATGATGTTTAGAAAGGGCACATTGTGCCCTTTCTAAACATCATAGAAAGGGCACATGTTTGTTTAGAAAGGGCACATCCAGGATGGCACATCAATACGTGCCTGGCAATGGCACGTATTGATGTGCCATCCCGGAGGAGTTGGACTACCTGTGCAACCTCTATAGTGTCCAGCTGAAACTGATTAACAACCCCCTCTGCTACTTAACTGACCAGATCAATATCCCAGGAGTTTCAATGACTTGATGCTATACTCTGATAAAAAGTGTTCCTTTAATTTTTTTGAGCAGTATATATATATATATATATATATATATATATATAGAAAGAGAGATTGCTAATTAAAGAGGGAGTCCACCTACATCAACCAAAAAAAAAAATATTAAAAGCCAGCAGCTACAAATACTGCAGCTGCTGACTTTTAATAAATGGCCACTTACCTGTCCCAGGGTCCAGCGATGTCTGCAGCCGACGCCGATAACCTGCTCGACTCTCGGCAGCTGCGCCGCCATCCTGCGTGAGGGAATCAGGAAGTGAAGCTTTGCGGCTTCACTTCCCGGTTCCCTACTGCACATCGTAACTGGTCCCCGCTATCTCCTGGGAGCTGTGTGTTTCCCAGGAGACAGCGCGGAGGGACAGGAAGAGGCATAGACTCCTATGGGAGTCTATGCCGGAAATGGATGCAAATACCTGTCTTAGACAGGTATCTGCACCCCCCTCCCCCCTGAAAGGTGCCAAATGTGACACCGGAGGGGGGGAGGGTTCCGAAAAGCGGAAGTTCCATTTTTGTGTGGAACTACGTTTTAAGGAAATTTAAATTACAGAGGATGTGGCTTGATTGCACAATAGGAGGTACAATAATCCTAGTTAACTGCTTCCGGACCGCCCCAAGTGCATTTACTGTGGCAGGGCGGCCCGGCTGCGCAAAATCACGTACCTGTACGTGATTTCGTGTGCGCATTTTAGGGGGCTGGACACAGCGGGAGCCAGTCAGCAGGTCCGGCAGTGTGAAACTGCCCAACAGAGTTAGTAAGCACCTCCCTAGGGAACAATTAACCCTTTGATTGCCCCTTTTGTTAACCCCTTCCCTGCCACTGCCATTTATACAGTAATCAGTGCATTTTTATAGCACTGATCACTGTATTGGTGTCACGGGTCACCCAAAAAGTGTCATTCAGTGTCAGATTTCGCAGTCCCGCTACAAAATCGCAGATCGCCACCATTACCAGTAAAAAAAATAAATGTCCCTAAATCTATCCTGTAGTCTGTAGATGCTATAACTTTTGCGCAAACCAATCAATATATGCTTTTTGGGACTTTTCGGTCTTATTGTGTTTATAACACAAAAAAAAAGCGCAGAGGTGGACACCAATTTTATTTGGGTACAACAATGCACGACCGCGCAATTGTCAGTTAAAGCAACGCAGTGCCATATCGCAAAAAATGGCCTGGTCAGGAAGGCGGGGGGGTAAATAATTTCCGAAGGGCAAAAGGTTATTTTCTATTTTCCTGTTTTATACAGTTCAACTACCTTTTCCCGCAGATCCTTTGACACTTCTTTTGCTTTCTCCAGGGGCGGGCTGGGCCGGGGGGGCAGGGATGCAATTTCCCCCCAGGCCGCTCTGATTCCCAGTAAAAAGGCCGATGTGCTGCCAGCTGGGAACTGAGCATGTGCAGTTGGCCGAGTGTTACTGCTGACTGGTGACTTCAGAGGGAGGCTGGCAGGTCTGGATAACAGCCCATAAGCTGCAGGAACGTTTGTGCTGTGATCGGACATCTGTCCTGTCACAGTGCTGTTCCCGGTGTTCTGCCGAGAAAGTTCCGCTCGGTGGATAAGTTCCCCCCTCTACTGCGCCTGCGCAGTAGGATCCGGCGGAAATAGCCAAAGCGGAACAGCTGAAAATCAGCTGTACACAGCACCTGTAAGCTTCGCTTGGCTCTTTTAGATTCCCCCTCTAGGTCCACTTGGATGGTGGGGAAGGAACCTGGACCTAGGGCGCAGGCGCCGTGTACAGCTGATTGAAGCGTTTGAACTTCGGCTATCTCCGGCGGCTGACAGTAGTTCATACTGCGCAGGCGCTGCGCCTGCGCAGTACAGGGGGGAACTTATCCGCCAAGGGAACTTTCTCGGCAAGACACCAGCTTCTGAGCTGACAGTCTGTGTCCTTTCCATTCAGACTGAGCACAGCCGAATGGAAGAGGGTGGATCCGCTCTGCCTCCCCCAGCCCCCTCTCTCACTGTGCCCGCCCACACTCCGGGCAGCCTGTGTGCTGCTTCTGTGAATAGAAAGTGTGGGCGGGAACGTTCAAACTGTGATCCGTCGGTGATCTGTATGGGACGCTGATAACTGAGCCTAAGCCTTCTGCCTGCTGACTTTCAAGTGAGTGATCTGTGACCGGCCTCTCTCCCTTCTCTCCCCCCTCTCTCCCTTCTCTCCCCCCTCTCTCCCTTCTCTCCCCCCTCTCTCCATTCTCTCCCCCCTCTCTCCCTTCTCTCCCCCTCTCCCTTCTCTCCCCCCTCTCTCCCTTCTCTCCCTTCTCTCCATTCTCTCCCTTCTCTCCCCCTCTCCCTTCTCTCCCCCCTCTCTCCCTTCTCTCCCTTCTCTCCCCCCTCTCTCCATTCTCTCCCCCTTCTCTCCATTCTCTCCCTTCTCTTCCCCCTCTCTCCCTTCTCTCCCCCCTCTCTCCCTTCTCTCCCCCCTCTCTCCCTTCTCTCCCTTCTCTCCCCCCTCTCTCCATTCTCTCCCCCTTCTCTCCATTCTCTCCCTTCTCTCCCCCTCTCCCTTCTCTCCCCCCTCTCTCCCTTCTCTCCCTTCTCTCCCCCCTCTCTCCATTCTCTCCCCCTTCTCTCCATTCTCTCCCTTCTCTTCCCCCTCTCTCCCTTCTCTCCCCCCTCTCTCCCTTCTCTCCCCCTCTCTCCCTTCTCTCCCTTCTCTCCCCCCTCTCCCTTCTCTCCCTTCTCTCCCCCCTCTCTCCCTTCTCTCCCTTCTCTCCCCCCTCTCTCCCTTCTCTCCCTTCTCTCTCCCTCTCTCCCTTCTCTCCCCCTTCTCTCCCCCTTCTCTCCCTTCTCTCCCCCCTCTCTCCCTTCTCTCCCCCCTCTCTCCCTTCTCTCCCCCCTCTCTCCCTTCTCTCCCTTCTCTAACTTCTCTCCCCCCTCTCTCCCTTCTCTCCCTTCTCTCCCCCCTCTCTCCCTTCTCTCCATTCTCTCTCCTTCTCTCCCTTCTCTCTCCCTTCTCTCCCTTCTCTTCCCCTTCTCTCCCCCCTCTCCCCCCCTCTCTCCCTTCTCTCCCTTCTCTCCCTTCTCTCCCTTCTCTCCCCCCTTCTCTCCCTTCTCTTCCTTCTCTTCCTTCTCTCCCCCTCTCTCCCTTCTCTCCCCCCTCTCTCCCTTCTCTCCCCCCTCTCTCCCTTCTCTCCCCCCTCTCTCCCTTCTCTCCCCCCTCTCTCCCTTCTCTCCCCCCTCTCTCCCTTCTCTCCCTTCTCTAACTTCTCTCCCCCCTCTCTCCCTTCTCTCCCCCCTCTCTCCCTTCTCTCCATTCTCTCTCCCTTCTCTTCCCCTTCTCTCCCCCCTCTCCCCCCCTCTCTCCCTTCTCTCCCTTCTCTCCCTTCTCTCCCCCCTCTCTCCCTTCTCTCCCTTCTCTCCCTTCTCTTCCTTCTCTTCCTTCTCTCCCCCTCTCTCCCTTCTCTCCCCCCTCTCTCCCTTCTCTCTCCCTTCTCTCCCCCTCTCTCCCTTCTCTCCCTTTTCTCCCCCCTCTCTCCCTTCTCTCCCCCTCTCTCCCTTCTCTCTCCCTTCTCTCCCTTCTCCCTTCTCTCCCCCTCTCTCCCTTCTCTCCCCCCTCTCTCCCTTCTCTCCCCCCTCTCTCCCTTCTCTCCCCCCTCTCTCCCCCCTCTCTCCCCCCTCTCTCCCTTCTCTCCCCCCTCTCTCCCTTCTCTTCCCCCTCTCTCCCTTCTCTCCCTTCTATCCCTTCTCTCCCCCCTCTCTCCCTTCTCTCCCCCCTCTCTCCCTTCTCTCTCCCTTCTCTCCCCCCTCTCTCCCTTCTCTCCCCCTCTCTCCCTTCTCTCCCTTCTATCCCTTCTCTCCCCCTTCTCTCCCTTCTCTCCCTTCTATCCCTTCTCTCCCCCTTCTCTCCCTTCCCTCTCCCCTCTCTCCCTTCCCTTTCCCCTCTCTCCCTTCTCTCCCCCTTCTCTGCCTTCTCTCCCCCCTCTCTCCCTTCTCTCCCTTCTCTCCCCCCTCTCTCCCAAATTCCTCTCTTTCTTCTCTCCCCCCTCTCTCCCTTCTCTCCCAAATTCCTCTCCCTTCTCTCCCCCCTCTCTCCCTTCTCTCCCCCTTCTCTCTCCCAAATTCCTCTCCCCCCTCTCTCTGCAGATAAGGAAGTTTCTTTCAGCAGCCTGTACAGTACTGGCTCCTATATACTATGATGTGAGCTCACATTGGTCTGCTGCAGTGTTGGTGATCTCACTGTCTTTCTGCATGTCCCATAGACTTCTATTAGTTTGCACATTTTTGCTGCATTTTCTGAAAGTGCACAAAAATGGCTGCATGCTGCATCTTTGGTGCGCTATAAAAAAAACTGCAGCAAAAAACGCACAACCTAAAAGAAGCCTATGGGACTGCGGCTAAGGAAAGCAGTACATAAGCACTGCGGCCAAACCGCAGCACACCAGTGTGCGCCCAAAGGATTGTACACACTTGCAGTAGGCACTGCCACTCTGAAAAGTGATCAATGCTCAGGTCACTTTTGCTCATGCTCAGCGACTCCAATCAGAGCTGTCAGTTTTTTTGTTCAACTCGCTAGATTGAGCAAAAAAAAAAAAAAAACTAGTGGCGTGTACAAGGCTTTACTATGTTGATAAAGGAATCAAGCAATTTTCTTGAGTAGTGGTCTCTCTGTGTGTGGACAATTTGGAGTGATGGTCTCTCTCTGTCAGTGGTGGCTGGTGCTCAAAATGTTTTTTTTTGGGGGGGGGTGCAAACTAAAAAATACTGAAAAAAACCCCATCAATTGCAGCCTCACTCTGGCATTAAATGCAGCCTCACTGTGCCCATCAAATGCAGCCTCACTGTGCCCATCAAATGCAGCTACTGTGCCCCATCAAATGCAGCCTCACTGTGCCCATCAGTTGCAGTCACTGTGCCCATTAATTGCAGCCTCACTGTGCCCATCAAATGCAGCCACTGTGCCCATCAATTGCAGCCAATGTTACCCCCCTGTCGGCATTTAACCAGCACCCCACCTCGCCCGCTGTCTGACCGGAACTTACCCCATCTTGGTGGCGCGTCAGGCAGCGAGTGACGGTGGGAAGCTGTGGGACAGGCAGCAGCTCCTGTGTTCTCTATGCTTCCTCCATGCTTTTCCTCCTGCTAGACATCCAATTGGAGTGCCTTTCCTTTCAGCCAATCAGGTGATGGGTATCAGACCCGCTCTTCCTGATTGGCAGAGAGGTGGTTCAGTGTTAGAAAAGCAAATATTCATTTGCTTTTCTAACACACCCGGCTGGGCTATGAGCGCAGTGCTCTGCGCTCTGAGTCCACCCTATTTTGAAGCCTATTAGAGCCTCTGGTCCAGCTACCTGAGGTGAGGTTGGGAGCAGTGAATGAATTAGAACATATGTGTGTCATGGGAGCATGAGCCGGCAGCAGAGGAGGAGATCACATCCTTAAATCTCAGCCAGGGTTCATGCTGAGACTTGTAGTTCTTTACTTTTGGGGATGTGACACCCCAAAAGTGAAGGACTAAGGTCCCAGCATGAACCGCTCAGAGCTCAGGATGTGTCACACACCCCTGCCCCCCCCCAACTAGTGAAGGACTACAGTGCCACTGTCCCAGCTTAAAGCCCTCAGAGCTGAGGATGTGTCACCCCCCCCATTAGTGAAGACTACAGGGCACAGCATGAACCCGTGGGATCTAGGGGACACATCCTTAGATCTCAGGGATTAATGCTGGGACTTGTAGTTCGTCACTAGTTGCGGAGGGGGGGGGTCAGGTCCTCAGCTCTGAGGGATTCATACAGGGACTTGCTTGCAATTTAGTTCCTGAAGGCCATGGTAGTACAAGTCCCCCACAGGCCCTGGAGGGCCACATTGTCCTCCCTGCCCCCCCCCCCCACCTTTTTGTGATCATGAAAAACCTTAGAGACCGTTTTCCCCGATCCATCACTTTGCCACCACCAGTTCTATGGCCACTTGACTGGACTTGCCCCCAGGCCTAAGGCTGCCAGCCCTCCCCTGGCTTTCCCCATGACTCAGAATCCAGAAACATCAGTGCAGCACTGGATAAAATATGCAAGGGTCTGTCAGGAGTCCAGAAACTCAATGACCTTTTATACACACACACACTAATTACAAGCAAACAGATCCCAGTTCAGAGGAGGCTCTCTAATTAGGCAAATTAGGCGATTGCCTAAGGCCCCGCAGTCAGAGGGGCCTCGCGGTCGGCTAATCTGCCTGTGATCAATCACTGATGCTGTCAAGGGTCTCGTCCCGGTCCAGTGGTAGCAAGTGCGGGGAGCGGGACAGTAGAGGCCTCTAGGTGGCGACAGTGGCTGCATGATAGCACCCGGCTCCAAGACATGCGGGCGGCATGTCCATGTGGGATCCCGCAGCCGAGCTGTTCCTTCTGCCTGTGCCGCTCACCCGACCTCTCCGCACCTGCCTCCTATTTGGTTCTGCTTTCGGGGCCGGGGGGGTCACTGAAGCTATCCAGCTGAGCTGCAGTGCCCCATGATTGTGAGGAGGAAGGAGCTCTTATGCTGCCTGGCCGACCGGAGAGAAGGTGAGTGTCCGTGCAGCCTCCCCGTGTGTCTGAATAGGAGGAGCGGTGGGGAGACTGCACATAGTGGAATAGATTTTTCCATATTCCTCCATGCAGCCGCTGAATGTCTGCAGGAAGAAGAGGGGGAGAAGTGATCATTCAGCGGCTGCATGGATGATCTGAATGCATGGATGAGCTGGAATGATCACTTCTCCCCCTCTTCTTCCTGCAGACATTCAAGCGGCTGCATGGAGGAATATGGAAAAATCTATTCCACTATTGCAGTCTCCCCACCGCTCCTCCTATCTAACTTTTTCTGTATCCCCATGCTCTCCGGACCCTCCGTGCACTCCCTGGCTCCGCCCTCCTGCTCTCCAGCCCATCCTTGTCCTCCCTGGCTCTGCCCCCATTTTGTCAGCACCCCCCCTGCTCTCCACTCCAATTCTTTCTCCCCAATCTCAAGCTCCCCCCCAGCGCTCTCCAGCCCCCACCCCTCCAGTGCCTCTCCACCTTTCCCAGCACTCTCCCGGCCCCCACCCCCCAGCACTCTCCACCCCCCACCCTCCAGCACTCTCCACCTCCACCCCCAGCACTCTCCGGCCCCCACCCCCCAGCACTCTCCCGCCTCCACCCCCAGCACTCTCCGCCTCACCCCCAGCAATCTCCGCCCCCCACCCCCCAGCACTCTCTGCCCCCACCCCCCAGCACTCTCCGCCCCCCACCCTCCAGCACTCTCCACCTCCACCCCCAGAACTTTCCGCCCCCCACCCTCCAGCACTCTCCACCTCCACCCCCAGCACTCTCTGCCCCCCACCCTCCAGCACTCTCCACCCTCCAGCACTCTCCACCCCCCAGCACTCTCCAGCTCCTCCCTGCTCTTTGCCCCCCCCAGTGCCTTCACAGACTGGGACATAGGGGCACAGGAGGGGCTGCAGACAGGGACAGGGCTAGAGATCTCTCTCACCCCCTTCCCTCACCCCCCTCTTTCTCACCTCCCTTCTCTCTCTCTTACCCCCTGTCACTCCCTCTCTCCCCCTCTCTCTTTCTCTCTCTCTTCTTCCCCCTCTTTCTCTTACCCCCCTCTCCCCCTCTCTCTCTTACCCCCCCCTCCCTCTCTCCCCTCTCTCCCCTCTCTCTCTCCCCCTCTCTCTCTCTCCCCCCCACTCTCTCGCTCTCCTCCGCTCTCTCTCTCCCCCCTCTCTCCCTCTCTCCCCCTCTCTCTCTCACCTCTCTCTCCCCTCTCTCTCCCTCTCTCTCTCCCTCTCACTTCCCCTCTCCTCCCTCTCTCTCCCCCCTCTCTCTCATCCCCCCTTCTCTCTCTCTCCCCCCTCTCTCTCTCCCCTCTCTCTCCCCCCTCTCTCTCCCCCTCTCTCTCCCACTCTCTCCTCTCCTCCTCCCCCTCTCTCTCTCCCCCTCTCTCCCCTATCTCCCTCTCTCTCTCTCTCTCTCTCTCTCTCTCTCTCTCTCTCTCTCTCTCTCTCTCTCTCTCTCCCTCCTCTCACTCTCCCCCCCTCTCCCCCCCCCCTCTCTCCCCCCCTCTCTCCCCCCTCTCTCTCTCCCCCTCTCTCTCTCTTTCTCTCTATCTCTCTCCACCTCTCTCCATCTCTCTTTCCCCCTTTTGCACCCCCATTCTCTACCCTCTCTCTCAACCCCCTCTCGCTCACCTTCTCTCTCCCCCCTCTCCCCCTCTCTCTCCCTCCCCCTCTCTTACAATGTCTTTATCCCCCCTCTCTCTCCCTCCCTCTCTCTCTCCCTCCCCCTCTCTCTCCCCCCTTTTCTCTCTCCCCCTCTTTCTCTCTCCCCCTCTTTCTCCCTCCCCCCTCTCTCTCTCTCTCTCCACTATTGCTCACAATCTCTTGCTCCCCTTCTCTTGCGCCCTTTTTCTCTCTCTCCCCCCCCCTCTCTCCCCCTCCCACTCTCTTCCTTTCTTTCTCTCTCTCTCTCCCTCCCTTTCCCTCCACCTCTCTCTCCTCCTGCGCTGTGCTGAGATCCCCCCACTCTACTTCCTCTGTGGATGTGGAATGACTCAGTGACATCCCCTCCCCATTCTCCCAAGACATGGGAAATTCTTAGAGGGGTTGCCACCTTGCTGGACCTCAGATGTTTTATTGGCTGCATATGTCTGATGGGTGAGTAAGGTGCCCTGGAAGTGATGCTGATGAACTATGTGCTAGATCTGTCCATCTTTTTGCAGCCATTTTTATTGCTTGAATTTTTTTTTCCTATTATGGGCGTGATTGGGGCCTCACGTGTAAGTTTTGCCTAAGGCCTCACAAAGCCTAGAGCCGCCTCTGGGTGAGTTGATCTTCTTTCCTTCTCATCAGCGATACTTCCATAAAACACAAATAACTCTATTTTTAAGGCAAAGGGCAACTTGCAATATATGGCAGCTCCCATCAACTAAATATCTAGAATAAAAAAAAAGAGAGAAACAAATGTTTAAAACATTCCTGGAGTGCTTAGAGGAATAAATTCAATCCGAAGTTCTCTTCTTTATACCTTTAACTACATTTCTGCAGTGAAACACATATTGCTTCTTTATGTCAGAGAGAAGGCCTGGAAATGATATCTTCTAAACTGAATATAATATATAGGGGGAGGGGTGAGGGACTATACTGTATCTGTAGCACCCCTAATTTTGCAGCCTCTTCATACATAGTTTCAGATATATACAGTATAAGGGCACACGGGCGCCGCCCCCTCTCTCCAGCCACCCTCTGTGTAGAATGGATAGATTGATGCATAGCATGAATCTATCCATGGCCGCTGTAGCCACCCCTCATTCAGGCGTCCGGCCGTAGGCTCTAATAGGCTTAAAAAAAAGGTGGACTGTGAGCGCAAAGCGCTGCATTCATAGTCCACCCAGGTGTGTTAGAAAAGTGAATATTCATTCGCTTTTCTAACACTGAACCGCCTCTCGGCCAATTGGGAGGCGTGAGTCTAATACCCGACACACGTACAATCTAATCTAACAAGTCTAATCTAAGACACACGCACAGGAGGACAGAGAATGATGGAGGATGCAGGAGCCGTCACCTGACCCGCCACTAGGATGGGATAAGTGTGTGCCGGTCAGATGGCGACCGGGCGAGCAGCGAGCGGGGGGGTCACAGTAGCTGTATATGATGTTCACAGAAGCTGCATATGATGGGCATAGTGGCCGCATATGATGGGCACAGAGGTCGCATATGATGGGCACAGAGGTCGCATATGATGGGCACAGGCGCTGCATATGATGGGCACAGGCGCTGCATATGATGGGCACAGGCGCTGCATATGATGGGCACAGGCGCTGCATATGATGGGCACAGGCGCTGCATATGATGGGCACAGTGGATGCATATGATGGGCACAGAGGCTGCATATGATGGGCACAAGATGGGCAGAGAAGCTGCACATGATGGGCACAAAGGCTGCATGTGATGGGCACAGAGGCTGCATGTGATGGGCACAGAGGCTGCATGTGATGGGCACAGAGGCTGCATGTGATGGGCACAGAAGCTGCATTTGATGGGCAGAGTGGCTGCATTTGATGGGCAGAGTGGCTGCATTTGATGGGCAGAGTGGCTGCATTTTATGGGCACAGAGGCTGCATATGATGGGCACAGTGGCCATATATATATATATATATATATATATATATATATATATATATATATATATATATATATATATATATATATATATATATATATATATATATATATATATATATATATATATATATATATATATATATATATATGAACCTAGGTGTAGTTATTGTTCCGTCATCCATCCAGCACCCAACAGGATCTTGAAAAAAAATATGAAGATAAAAAAAACCTGAAGCATGGTTTTTAACCCTATGCAAAGCTTCATATTTTGTTTAAGATCCTGCCAAGTGCAGACTAACATTTTCTGGCTAACAGGAGCCCGAGTCAGAGCACTGACAGCCTTTTATTAGACTAAGCCCCCCCATTCACACCGAGGAGACTTGTCAGGCGATTTGACAGGTCCAAATCGCATGACAAGTTGCATCCTATTGTCGGCAATTGAACCTGTCAAATTGGTGCAACATCAACTTTGCGGTGCTGCGACTGATTTGAAAAAGTAGTTCCTGCACTATTTTTTTGGGGCGTTTTCAGGTGCGACTTGCATAGACACCTGTGCATGAAGTCTCACAGATGTCAGCCAAGCCTCACTTGAAGTTGCACTAAGCCCCCGTTCACACCTATGCGAATTAGATGCGGCTTACACCGCATCCAATTCGCAGGACATTTTAAAATACATTGATATTAATGCATCTGGTTCACATATGTGCGTTGCAATCGCACTGCGCATTGCACAAAAAACGTGTGCGTTTTCTGGGCATAGCAGTGCGAATTACAAGCCCATTATCTTCTATGGGAATGCATCTGATTCGCAGATGCATTGCGTTCTGAACATGGATTTTCTCCTTTTCCTCACTACAACCCCCCCCCCCCTCCCTGCTCACTGATCTGCAGCAGAGGAACCTCTGAACAACTGATTTTTATCTTCCCAGTGAAACCTGAGTTTCAATTTGCACCGCACATGTGTGAACCCAGGCTGACAGACGGCTTCGAAATCGCGCGATTTTTAAGTGAAGTCGCACGATTTCAAAGCCGCATTCAGTGTGAACCAGCCCAGGGAATAAATGGGACATGGGGTAGAGCGCTGTAAATTGTTTCTTTGATCTAGTTATTGTTCAACCCTCCAGGAGCCAAATAATATTTCATAGGAATTTTGCTTCTGTTTTTCCAGATCTCGGTAGCTATGAAGTTGTACATAAATCTACTGTTTTTGTTCTTCATACCAGGTAATTTTATTGTATTCTCTTTTATTTAGATAGATAGATAGATAGATAGATAGATAGATAGATAGATAGATAGATATAGATGTGTGTGTGTATGTATGTACAGTATGTATATATATATATAATATTTATTACACATTTTTTTTATTCATTTTTTTAATTATTTTTTATTATTATAATTTTTACTATTGTTTTATTTATTTATTTTACTATGAAATTATATATTTAGATGTCTGCTTTTAGTTTAACTTTAATATAAATAAATAAATACATATATATATATATATATATATATATATATATATATATATATATATATATATATATGTGTGTGGTGATTGGTTACAATGCACAGCTGCACCAGATTTTGCACTCTCCAGTTTTAGTAAATCGACCCCACTGTGTAGTCACCAATCTGTTTCAGCCTGTGATTGGACATACTGAAAAAAATATATATATATTTAGCACACAGAACACAGGAAGCTGGTACCAGGATAGATTTAGGTAATTATGCTGGTTCTGTGAAATAAATACATTTAATCAATTCTAGACCTTGGTTGTGCTGCACACGGTCAAAAAAAAACTCAAAGCTCAAAAAAGTTAAAAAAAAGCCCTTTTAGCCTCATAATAATAGTTGGAAACTGCTGTGCAAATACAACAACTATTCCAGCAACTGCTGTCAAGATAAACTCTGACTCAGTGTTTATAATAATGATAGAAAGATACAAAGTAACATTGTTTTTTTTTACTTTGTATTTACAATGTTTCATTCATCTGCTAGTTAAAACAATACAATTTGTTCCTATGTATTTGCTTTTTTGCATCGATTTGCCCTAATTAACTCCTTCTATCCCTTCTCCCATCACCTATTACTAGAAAGCCTTCATTTCATTTAAAAAAAAAAAAGAAAAAATTAGCAATGCTTTCTACCAGAATCATAATTTTACTTTCATTTTAAACAGGACAAATTATAGACTAAACTGTATAGTCTTAAAGTGGTTATAAACCCTTTTAACCACTTCATCCCCGGAAGATTTGGCTGCTAAATGACCGGGCCATTTTTTGCGATTCGGCACTGCGTCGTTTTAACTGACAATTGCGCGGTCGTGCGACCTTGCACCCAAACAAAATTGACGTCCTTTTTTTCCCACAAATAGAGCTTTCTTTTGGTGGTATTTAATTGCCTCTGTGGTTTTCATTTTTTGCGCTATAAACAAAAAAAGAGCGACAATTTTGAAAAAAAAACACAATATTTTGTACTTTTTGCTATAATAAATATACCACATTACCACATTTTTTTTTTTTTTTTTTTTAAAAGCTATTTTTTTCTCAGTTTAGGCCGATATGTATTCTTCTACATATTTTTGGTAAAAAAATTGCAATAAGCGTATATTGATTGGTTTGCACAAAAGTTAAAGCGTCTACAAAATAGGGGATATATTTATAGCATTTTTATTATTATTTTTTTTTACTAGTAATGGCGGCGATCTGCGATTTTTATCGGGACTGCGACATTATAGCGGACACATCGGACACTTTTGACACATTTTTGGGACCATTGGCATTTATACAGGGATCAGTGCTATAAAAATGCACTGATTACTGTAAAAATGTCACTGGTAGGGAAGGGGCTAACACTAGGGGGGCGATCAAGGGGTTAACTGTGTTCCCTCACTGTGTGTTCTAACTGTAGGGGGAGGGGAATGACTAGAGGAGATGACGGATCGTGGTTCCTAGCTATTAGGAACTCACGATCTGTATCTCATCACAGAACAGGGATGTGTGTGTGTGTTTACACACACACATCCCTGTTCTGCTTCTTGTGTCCGCGATCGATCGTGGCTGGCGGTCATCGCGACCGTTCGCAATGTTATGCAAGCGGCATCTCTGGAGCGGTGAAGGAGCAGTGTATACACCGCTCCTGTCCATTGGAATGAATGGGTAGCACCGGCAAAGCGCCGGCAAAGTGGTGCTTTGTGAGTCATTTTAAACCCTTAAAGCTAGCGGCCGAAAACCCCCCCAAAAAATTACGGTAAAGCATCGCTAAAAATAGTGGCGCTTTACCGCCGACGCCCCAGTGTGAAAGAGGTTTAAGAGGGGGTGTGTCTGGGACGACGCTTTAGCAAAGAAGGTTTTTCACCTTAATGCAAAGAATGCATTAAGGTGAATAATCTTTGAGACTTTACAACCCCTTTAATACACCTTGTATTCATTTTTGGAATAGCTTAACATGCAATCAATAATATATATATTGTGCTAATGGGAAACTTTCTTCACTGGACATATAATATATTCTGTCTGATATGTTTTTAGCATTTAACAGAGGGACATTTCTTAATGTGTATTTCACCTCTTTACATGTTGATTTTTGTATGTTCATAATTGCATATCATCTCAACATATCATATCTCAACATATCATATCTCCATTTCAAGATTCTCCGCATAGACAGAAAGATCTAATAATGTATAATAGAGAAGATGTGTAACCCACCCTTTTTTATTTCTCAAGCACTTCAATGCGAGAGGCATTATGCAAAACCACCACGTAAGTAAAACATTGAACTACATTTTATAGGATCATAAACACTTAAAGCTGAGGTTTCTCATTTCAATACGTACCTTATATTGGAAGTATCATCACTGGTTCTCTGTGCTTCTTTATGCAATGCAGGCAGTTAATGGCTGGTGGGAGGGGCCATCGGGCTGTACATAGCTTCCTGAAAACATCACAGCCCTCCTGCCCCAGTGCTCCTCTAAGGAGATCTCATCCCTGATGCAAGCAGTGGGAGGGGTTATGCAAATATCAAATTGCCTTCAGGGCCGGTGCTACCACTAGGCAAACTAGGCAGCCGCCTAGGGCGCATTGCTGCCTAGGGGCGCCCGGCCGCTGGTTTCCCTCCGTGTCTGCATGCTCTGCAGGCTGCAGCATGTAAGTAACTCAGTCCAACCGGTAGTGTAATTAGAGGTGCAGCGCAGCGCTAGAGGAAGCAGAGCCAATGCTAACTGTATAGTGGCGCCTTCTGTCACATGGGCAGGGCAAAGGGGGTGGAGTCAGGGATGGAGCCAATGGGGCGGCAAAATGAGGTTTCGCCTAGGGTGTCAAAAATCCTTGCACCAGTACTGATTGCCTTAATGGGTGGGTGTCAGACTGGAGGAGTGGACATTCTTAGGCAGGCATTTATTGCCCACATGTGATGCTGAGTCTCCATGGTTGAAAGAACTGAAATCCAATGAATGAAAGGGGGTAGAATTGAATGAATCACTGGGCCACACATGCATAGCTCCCAACTGTCCCGGATTTCGAGGGACTGTCCCGGATTTTGAGCAAAGTCCCTCTGTCCCTCTTTCCTCCTCATTTGTCCCTCATTTTGGTCTGATCTATAGAGCTGTATATAAAATGCACTTGTTATCTTTAAAAAAGAGTTTCCCAGTGATAAACTTTTCATCCAAATTCTAAATTGCTGCATTTGTAAATTTTAAAAGCCAATATAAAGAAATAGTAGTGGTTAAAAAAAAAAAAAAGCCCTTGTAGATTTAATTAACCTTTTTCTTGGTTCATTTTCCTTTAAGGGGGTGTGGCAAGGGGGCGTGTCCTATGCCTACATACGTTTGCTAGTAGGTGTCCCTCATTCCCATCTCAACATGTTGGGAGGTATGCACATGTAAAATTGCCACCATCCCTTGGTAATACATAGAATAAACCTCACAAATATGGGGTTTTGTAGGCAATTGAAAAAATATAAAATTCCATGTATAGAAAATTAATATTTATTGTAGAAAAAAATTACATAAAAATCTCATATTGAAAATACAAAACATTGAATCAATGATATTATCAATATTGCACATTTGACTGTTAACAGAAAAGTGGTAGTCCCCATCTACTTGCTGTTCCCTTCGTCATTGATTGTGCCGAGGAATACAGTGGGGGGATCCAACGCGTTTCAAAATATACTGTTCGAAATCTTCTTCAGGGATTATACCACTTCTAAAAAAAAAAAAATCAGCTCAAATTAGTGAAGCATTGGTACATAATTGTATGAAAAATACATGTAAGTTGTCATCCACATGGGCTTACAATAAAAATGTGTTTAGCAGAAGCACTCCTCCAAATGGCAAGGATAGGCCATTGAAGACCCCCAAGGTGTCAGCATCCATTAGTTGCCTGGTGTGGGCTGCCCCAGAAAACGGTGAAACAGGGGAGGGGGGGGGGACAAGACAAAACAAAGAAAAGATGATAAATCCACAGGAAGAAAATTAGTCTCAATTCCAGGAGATATTGGGTCAGCCTGAATGTTGTTCCCCGAAAAGGCTGGCTCAGTAACTAATTGAAACTACTTACTTGAAAGTAAGCCAAACGTACATTGGTCCAAAGAATCCCGTTTCTGAATGTCAGTTGTGGTATGGGGCAAAGTCCCTAAGAACTGGCCATCAGAAGGAAGAAGACAGCAAGGCTCCACATCAATGAGGCAAGAGGAATGGCACTGAGAGATGCTGGTGGCGTCCCTATTGTACTGCGCATGTGCGGGAGAAA
The DNA here is from genome assembly GCF_042186555.1 of Aquarana catesbeiana. Lineage (NCBI taxonomy): Eukaryota > Metazoa > Chordata > Amphibia > Anura > Ranidae > Aquarana > Aquarana catesbeiana. Next base: position 12,530,138 of record NC_133333.1, on the reverse strand, counting down.
GTGATGCAATGCGCGTCATCACCACTTCCTATCCTTCTGGAATCATAGGTGATTTTGCACCAGCAGGGGACTTTTCTGATTTGTACCAATTAAAGCTGCTGTACTATTTTTCCCACTGACACCAATGATGAGGCACTATTCCTCCCAGTGACACCAGTGATGGGGCACTATTCCTCCCACTGACACCAGTGATGGGGCACTATTCCTAACACTGACACCAATGCTGGGGTACTATTCCTCCCAATGACACCAATTATTGGGCACTATTCCTCCCACTGACACCAATGATGGGGCACTATTCCTACCACTGACACCAATGATGGGGCACTATTCCACCCACTGACACCAATGATGGGAGCACTATTCTTCCCACTGACACCAATGATGTGGCACTATTCCTAACACTGACACCAATGCTGGGGTACTATTCCTCCCAATGACACCAATTATTGGGCACTATTCCTCCCACTGACACCAATGATGGGGCACTATTCCTCCCACTGACACCAATGATGGGGCACTATTCCTCCCACTGACACCAATGATGGGGCACTATTCCTCCCACTGACACCAATGATGGGGCACTATTCCTCCCACTGACACCAATGATGGGGCACTATTCCTCCCACTGACACCAATGATGGGACACTATTCCTCCCACTGACACCAATGACGGGACACTATTCCTCCCACTGACACCAACGATGGGGCACTTTTCCTGCCACTGACCCCAACGATGGAGCATTATCCCCCCCCCCTTCCAATGCCAAAGATGCACTCTTTACTCCCGCTGATAACAGGAAAATTTCAACACTCAATGGGCACAGTCCGGTCCCTCTAAAGTCTGAGGTACAGTAAAATGGCCCTTTGTTTAGAAAGTTTGAAGACCCCTGGTCTAAAGGATCACTGTTGAGGGTAGACTGAGGAAAGGCTTCCTCCTGCCTGCAGCAGACTGATGACATCATCTCAGCCTAGGCAAAGTCTCTCACTTGACAAGGACGGCTTTTTAATGATAACGGGTGGAGTTTTCTGCAAATGATAGTGTTGCTGTATAATGTAACAAGCTAGGAATTTATTCGTGTAGACTGGTAAAGTTGCTGATAGGTCCACTTTAAGTAGCCATTTTCTTCTGCACAATCAACTTGGAGAGAATATAAGATAATACTATGAGGGGTGTGGGTTGAGTGACCTCATATGATCCGGCACCTCGTCCCTTATATTGGTACAAGTACAAAGAAGGGGAGTTGGATAGGAATTATAACGGTGCCTTATATAAGGAAATTACAGTATTTTACTTAAAAAAATAAAAATTTTATTACATAGATATACAAAAGACAACAAACATAGGGTGCATACAATATAATATAAGCAGAGTAATATACAGATAGTAATACTGGCCAACGTATCCATATGTTCGAAATGGTCACTGATGCATGTCAAGTCCCTACATGTTTCGCCAAATAATGGCTTCTTCATGGGAATTTCCTCACATAAAGTCCCAAAGACCCCTCTATTTTAGAGGCTTCTTCAGGGGGTTTCTTTTAGAGGCTTCTTCAGGGGATTTCTTTTAGAGGCTTCTTCAGGGGATTATGTGATCATGAGTGTTTAAACAATTGCTCTGTTAATAATAAACACATGAATTAATTATTATAAAGTTGAAAATGCAAATGATGTGACAAAAAACACAATAATGCCAAGAAAAATACATTCCAATATATATCATATATAACATATATATCAAGTGCCATGGCTCATAGACTGTCCCCAGTATAAGATAATACTGGTGATATGAATCCTCATATATAATGATTGTATTATCTTCTTTTCCAGCTCCTCCGTGTACAATGGCACACAGCGTTGAAAAGTGGGGCAGAATCTGCCCAGAGTACTGCATCCCAAAACTGCCTGTTAGAGATGTGTGTCCTGAAATATTAAAGAAAGCCTGTTATTGTGCTGAGGGGTACATTTTTTATTCCAACAGATATAAAAAATGCATTTCAAGGAGGGAATGTGATGATCGCAAATAAAAAAAACGTAAATAAAAAAAAAATCCTTTACATACAGTATATTGTGAATGATTGGATTAAAAAAAGAAATAAATCAGAAATTGGTTTATGACATGTGTGGTGTTTGTATTTCTTCTTGGTGAATTAAAAAAAAAAAAAAGTTAAAGGTGAACTCCGGGGATATAAAAGACACAAATGAATGCAGCTCTGTTATCATAAATACATTATGTGTCAATGGTTATTGAATGAGGATTTTTGTAATACGTTTTTTTTTTTTGTGATTCACAAATATTTAGACCAGCACAACCAATACAAAATATTGTATCAAAAATACATCATCATTACATGGATATTATTATTATTATTATTATTATTATTATTTTTATTATAGACTTAAAGTGATTGTAATGCTTTGTTTTTTTTATTTTTATTTTTAAATAACAAACATGTTATACTTACCTCCTCTGTGCAAGGGATCGGCCCCGATCCTCCTTTGCTGGTTCGTTGTTGCCCCCCCCCGCGTGCGGCGCTCCTGGCTCCTCCTCCTCTTCATCGGGTGCCCCCACAGAGAGTCGCATTCCATGGGGGGCACTCAGCAGGACTTGCCCCCTCCCGCTCCCGTGTCACTGGATTTGATTGACAGCAATGGCTCCTGCTGCTATCAGTCTGTCCAATGAGCACCTGAGACAGCGGCTGGAGCTGCTGTGCTCGTCCCCGTCCCTGGAACATTTGTGAGGTCAGGCACTGATGTTGTATGAGAAGGCCTGGTTCACAGTCTCTGCTCTAATTCATCCCAAAGGTCTATTGGGTTGGGGTCAGGACTCTGTGCAGGCCAGTCAAGTTCCTCCATCCCGAACTCGCTCATCCATGTCTTTATGGACCTTGGATGGTGCACTGGTCCAAATCATTTGGTGGAGGAGGGGATTATGGTGTGGGGGTTGTTTTTTCAGGGGTTGGACTTGGCCCCTTAGTTCTAGTGAAGGGAACTCTTAAGGCTTCAGCATACCAAGACATTTTGGACAATTTCATGCTCCCAACTTTGTGGGAACAGTTTGGGGATGGTCCCTTCCTGTTCCAACATGACTGCCCACCAGTGTACAAAGCATGGTCTTCACCTGTCTTCCTTCTGGTTTGCGGACTCCTGCTGTGTAAATGGCCAGAGCTGCGTGACGTCACTCCCGCGCACGCACATGGGAGCCGCCGTTTACGGCACATGACTCTGAAGGAACGGCCCGGGTGGCCGTTCTTCAGAGCCCATGTGCTGGTGGTGTCACCAGCTGCATGTACAGTATATAATTCCTAAGCAGTGCATGTTTAGGTGAAATTTACAGTACCTATAGGTAATCCTTATTATAGGCTTACCTATGGCTACAAATTATGCATGGGAGTTTACTCCAACTTTAACCACATGCCAACCAGCGCACAACGATATACGTCGGCACAATGGCACAGCTGGGCAAATGGGCGTACAGGTACGTCCCCTTTAAGATGCGGCATTGTGGTCGCATGCGCCCGCCACGTGCTTCGTGGGTCCCACAGACTCAATGTCCACCGGGGGCCCGCGATCATGTCACGGAGCGGAAGAACGAGGAGATGCCTTTGTAAACAAGGCATTTCCCCGTTCTGCCCAGTGACATGACAGAGATCACTGCTCTCTGTCATCAGGAGCAGTGATCGCTGTCATGTGAGTAGTAGCCCATCCCCCCCACAGTTAGAATCACTCCCTAGGACACACTTAACCCCTTCATCGCCCCTAGTGTTTAACCCCTTCCCTGCCAGCGTCATTTACACAGTAATCAGTGCATTTTTATAGCACTGATCGCTGTATAAATGACAATGGTCCCAAAATAGTGTCAAAAGTGTCCAATGTGTCCACCATGATGTCGCAGTCCCGATAAAAATCGCAGATCGCCACCATTAATAATAAAAAAATGAATAATAAAAATGCAATAAACCTGTATGTCCCCTTTAATTGGCGGGGCTAGCGGGCATGCACACCTGCCGCGTACAGCATAACCGTGCCTACGGGATCCGCGGACTCCATGTCCACCGGTGTACAGGCGATCGTGTCATGGAGACACAGATCAAGGACATGCTTATGAAAACAAGGCATTTCCCCGTTCTGGCTAGTGAAATGACAGAGATGTACTGCTCCCTGTCATCGGGAGCAGTGATCGCTGTCATGTTGTAGTGAGCCCATCCCCTCTACAATTAAAATCACTCCCTAGGACACACTTAATCCCTTAATCGCCCCCTAGTGTTTAACCCCATCCCTGCCAGGGTCATTTATACAGTAATCAATGCACTTTTATAGCATTGATCGCTGTATAAATGACAATGGTCCCAAAATAGTGTCAAAAGTGTCCGATGTGTCTGCCATAATGCCGCAGTCCCAATAAAAATCGCAGATTGTCGCCATTACTAATTTAAAAAAATAATAATAATAAAAATGCCACAAAACTATCCCCTATTTTGTAGACACTATAACTTTTGCGCAAACCAATCAATACATGCTTATTGCAATCTTTTTATTTTTTTTTTTTTATCAAAAATATGTAGAAGAATACATATCGGCCTAAACTGAGAAAGAAATTAGTTTTTTTATATATTTTTGGGGGATGTTTATTATAGCAAAAAGTTAAAAATATTGCTTTTTTTTTCAAAATTGTCGCTATTTTTTTGTTTATAGTGCAAAAAAAATAAAAACCGCAGAGATGATCAAATACCACCAAAAGAAAGCTCTATTTATGGGAAAAAAAGGACGTCAATTTTGTTTAGGTGCAACGTCGCACGACCGCGCAATTGTCAGCTAAAGCGGCGCAGTGCCGAATCACAAAAAAGTGCTCTGGTGAGAAAGGGGGGAAAATCCTTCCAGGGCTGAAGTGGTTACGCTCCATCCTCTAAGACGCAGCATGCGCCAGTTTCAGTTTAGATGCTGTAGGGGAATATCATGGCTCAAAAGAATGTGGAGCGGTAAAGTTTTATAATTGCCCAGTAAGAACCTTCATCCTCTTCCTTATTGGGTCATCATGAGGATTGGCTATACAGCTGAATGGTGCATGACGTAACAGGGCAATATATACAGTATATATATATATATGAGCTCTGCAAAATATATTTTTTACATTGTCTGTTACCTGTAATAGATTCCTATAGTACTATAGATTGCATGGTAAGCAGTATACAACAATCCTTATAAAAGAAAAATTATAATGTGACGCTTGCTCAGTGCTAATAAACAATACTAACTACAATAGACAAATCTAATATAAAGTGCAATATTCAAGGAAGAGAATCTTCTTAACCACTTGGCATCCGCGCTATAGCCGAATGACGGCCACAGCGCGGACCTGCGCTGTGATCACCAAGTCACTGAGACTCATCTGTGCCCACCAGTACCCCCTGCCAGTGCCAACTGCCATTGCCACCTGCCAGTGCCCACAGTGCCCACCAGTGCCACCTATCAATGCCCATGAGTTCCACCTATCAATGCCCACAAGTGCCACCTATCAATGCCCACCAGTAGTGCCAATCAGTGTCACCTAGCAGTGCTACCTATCAGTGTAACCAATCAGTGCCCATCATTGCCACCCATCAGTGCCCAGCACTGCCACCTATCGGTGCCCATCAGTGCCGCCTCATAAGCGTACATCAATGAGGGAGAAAAATTACCTGTTTGCAAAATTTTATAACAAAATATAAAAAAAATAACATTTTTTTTTAAACATTCTGTCTTTTTAAATTTTTTTAACAAAAATTAAAAACCGAAGAGGTGATCAAATACCATCAAAAGAAAGCTCTATTTGTGGGAAAGAAATGATAAAAATTTCATTTGGGTACAGTGTTGTATGACCGCGCAATTGTCATTCAAACAGTGACAGCGCTAAAAGCTGAAAATTGGTCGGGGCAGTAGGGGGGTTTAAGTGCCCAGTAAGCAAGTGGTTAAAAAAAAAGTGAAAATATGCAATAACATCAAAATTAATAACTTGCATGGAAATGTGCAAATATTCTTCATAAATAAAGTGCAAAATGCGCCAAAGTGATAATTGGTGCAAAAATCGTGTCCAATCATAGAATTCAGATAAACAGTTCATTAAGTAAAGTGCGTGTGCAAAAAGAAATCCAATTCATCCAAATATTTCCACCATCCGCTGTGCGCTATTAGTTTTCGCCAGCCTCTCACCTCATACGGAGACCCCCTACAGGTCAAGTCAAGCCTCTATGTGGATGGAGTACTGATTCCCCAGCAATCGATTCATTTCCAGAGGTATCCAAGACAAGACGACACCAGTAGAAGGATCGGTTTTCCAGGCTCATCAAATGCAGATTACATGCAATAAAAGAAGGGGGGTCTCCATGGTGTAGTAATCCAGTGCAATTTATTTAAAAGACAAGTAGTAACTTACAGTTAAAATAGCTCAATACAGCTTCACAAACAAGGGGACTTCAGGTCTCGGCCCGAGACATGGAAGAGACGACACCCGGCTCCTCCCTGATGCGTTGCGTCACTGAACACGTGACTTCATCAAAGGGTATGGAGTCGGGTGTACGATGCCGGTTTAAATAGCGAAGCCCGCTGTCATGGTAACAATAATAATCTACAGGGCTCCTATTCCTCTCTGAATTCTCAATCTAAACACAACATGATACATATACATCACAAATACTCCTATACATTTCATATAAAAAAGTTAAAAATATGCAGCAGAAACAATTCATATAGACGTAATGACATTCTTGCATGTAAATCTATTCTGGTATAGAACACCACCATCTAGTGGCTTGATACAACACCCATCTAAAAACAGAAAATCAGTGGTGACATCTAGTGGATCATTATAAAAAGGCAATGAGAAGGAAAGTCACTGAACTAAAAGAAAGAAATTAAAAGTTGGATATGAAACAGTTCAAATCAAACTCCACATTATGTCCTAGTGGTGCTAAAGTAAGTAACTCGTGCATCCAATGAGATTCTGACTGACTCAGTTTGATGATTTTGTTGTCCCCCCTTCAATGGGGTTTGTACTTTTCTATCCCACATACCATCAAAGAGGAAGGATCTCTATTATGGTACTGTAGCAATCCTTACTACTGTTAAGAACAAAAATATAATACACCGTACCTTTGAGTCCTTAGATGTAGTGGCTGCGTTAGTTTTCTTTTTTTCAGACAGTTAGTGAACCAGTTGAATCATGCATATTCTTTGAGCTGCTAGAGTATTTACTGTATATATCTAGAACGGTGGTTTCCAAACTGCGGCCCCTGGGGGCCAAATGCTGTCAGCTCAGCTGTCGGCTAATTGCCAGCTCTTATCTCTCCACATTGACTCACCTGTTGATGATATCCTGCTCGTCAGTCCTGCCTACTTAAGCCGTCCAGCCCAGATGATCTCTGCCTTCACCTTGGTCACATCTCTAGAGAAGCTCTCCTGTGTTCCTGTTAAAGACTTGCTTGGCTGACATTCCTTCTGGCTCCAGATCCTGCTTGCGGTTCTACTACCCTGTTCTTTGTCTTCCTGACGTTTTGGCTTGTCTGACTATCCGTTCCGGTTCCTGAACTCTGGCTATGTTTTGACTACGTTTACTATGTTTACCTTTTTTATTAATATTAAACAAGTGTGATTTAACTGTACTTCTGTCTCGGTCTGATCCATGGTTTGATTCATGGTTTCTGACAGTCAGTTAGTACTTCTAGTAATAACGCCACTGTTTCGTCCACATGGACTTCAACTGTGACCCCAGCTGAAGTCCATGTGGACGAAATGCATCGGTTTATTACACTTGTCCAGCTATTTTTATGGCGCCATTTTATCTGATCATATGAACTACTTTTTATAATACTCATCTGCCTTGATGTTGTACTCTACTTAAATAAACCCCACCATTTTTTATCTATACTATGTGGAGGGTATTTTTTCTCTTTTTTTTACCTTTAACCATCGTTACCTGGATCATAGTTAGGAGAAGTGTGGCTGGTGATACGTACCCTTGATTGCTACTGGTCATCAGAGAAGGAGTTGGAGTGCCTCTCCCCTGGAGTTCGGTCCATGTCTACTGAATCTGCTTCCATGCTTGTTTGATTCACCGCCGCTGGCGTGTGGATCCACTACTCAGGGTAAGAGTACCGAATCCCCCTATCCCCAGAAGATTGAGGCACAATCCCGGGTGTTTTTATAGCAGCTGGATTGTTATGATTGAATCTGTGATCATCAGACACCTGAATGAAGCCTAGCCATCGCTTTTGAGACTACTTTGAGTGCCCATTGTGGTGTTACAAATATATGGACTCATTGTGTTTTGGTTCTTTTGTGGTGGATTGCTTTTGTGTGTTTTTTTTTTATTTTCACCACCAGTATTTATTTATATACATCACTGTTTTGTATTATTAACACTATACTTCAATGTATGTTTATATAGTACAGGGGGATCCATTCCATTCCAGGAGAATGCTCGTAATCCAAAGTACTCGCATATCAAAGCGAGTTTCCCCATTGAAGTCAATGGAAACGAAAATAATTTGTTCCGCATTGACTTCAATGGCATGCAATACCGCATGCGGCCAGAGGTGGGGGGAGGGTGCTGGAGAGCCTCGGAAACAGCCGGTAAGGCCCGAGGACACTTAGGCTGACCTCGGCAAACCTCGGAAAGGCTCGGAAACTGAGTATTTGCGTTTCTTTCTGAACATTGCCGAACGTCGCCGATCGGCTATAATCGGCGTCGTTATTGGCTTGAATTCTGCTCGTCTTGAGAGACAACACTCGCAAACCGAGTCAGAATTTAAAAAAAAAAAGTTGCTCGTCTTTCAAAATGCTCGTTAACCGCGTTACTCGTAAACCGAGGTTCCACTGTATATCTGTTCTCATACATGATATACATACTTGCACAGTGAGGATGCTGATGACATGTCAGTGGTTGATCACTTGTTTATTTACATTTATTTTCTTATCTCCCTTTGTGGGGTATAACACTGAGTGCCGGTTCACACTAGACGCGGCACGACTTGCAGGTCGCCTCACCGAGGCGACCTGCACACGACTGCCGGGGCGACTTGCAAGACGACTTCTGTATAGAAGTCTATGCAAGTCGCCCCCAAAGTAGTACAGGAACCTTTCTTCTAAGTCGGAGCGACTTGCGTCGCTCCGATTAGAACGGTTCCATTGTACAGAACGGGAGGCAACTTGTCAGGCGGCTAGGTCGCCTGACAAGTCGCCCCCGTGTGAACCGAGCCTGATGGCACGTTAGTTTGCGATTTTGGAAAGCTTATCTATATGTTCACATTTTTTTGGTGCTTATAGTCACATTATTGTATATTAGTGATACATCACTGTGTTTACAGATTGTGTAACCACCTGTCTAGTATTAGTTCCAGGTGACCACGATCAATACACTTCCAGCGCTACACATTTATTTTATATATTCCTTTACAATTATTCTTAGTGTTGTTTTGGCTGCTCATTTGTCAGGTTGGCGCAGTAATTATGCTATTTTCCATCTTTCCTAAATAGCCTTCTGTTGACCTAGGAAGCACCTGATCTTCACCCAACATGTAAAACAATGGCTTATTGTTCAAAGGCAACACTGAGTCCTATTTACACTTTTTTGCAGAAAGATTATTAATTAAACTCAAGGTTCTGCGAAGTTCTGGATTCACAAATCATTCTTTGAAAGATATAAAACTTGCATAAGTGGCATGTCATGAAGGTCAGGTATTTGTTGCATGGGCTGCAAACAAGGTTCTTATGTATGGTAGCTGCCAACGTCTTCTCAGTGAAAATGCATTAAAACGTTTTTAAAAACAAAACCAGTAATGTCATTTAATTTCAGCTTACCAATCATTAGATGTGGCGGCTGCGTTGGTTTTCTTTATTATTTTTTTTTTCCCTCTGTTTTCACCTGGTGATCTGGCCAGTAACACACCTCCTGTTTTAGAGTGCCCCCTACTCTGGATGAAGGAGTACAGGAGGCACCTTTGGACAGCAGCCTTGTTAATCTGGGAGGGGAGGGAAGTTTTAGATGTACTAGCAGAGGATCACTATAATAGTTCAGCTTTAAGTGAATGTATAGTAGGTATGTATATAATGACTAAGTCTATTTTTGACATTTGCTGTTTACAAGTTAAAATCCGTATTTTTTGCTAGAAAATTACTTAGAGCCCCCAAAAACTATATTTTTTAGCAGAGAATCTAAAGAATAAAATGGCGATTGTTGCAATATTTTATGTCACACAGTATTTGTGCAGCGGTGTTTTAAACGCAACTTTTTTGGGAAAAGGGACACTTTCATGAATTTTAAAAAAACGAAACAGTAAAGTTAGAACAATTTTTTTGTATAATGTAAAAGATTATGTTACGCCGAGTAAATAGATAACAAACTTGTCACGCTTGATAATTGCACGCACTCGTGGAATGGCGACAAACTACGGTACCTAAAAATCTCCATAGGCGAAGCTTTAAATTTTTTTTACGGTTACCAGGTTAGAGTTACAGAGGAGGTCTAGTGCTAGAATTATTGCTCTCACTCTGACGATCGCAGAGATACCTCACATGTGTGATTTGAACACCGTTTACATATGCGGGCGTGACTTCCGTATGCGTTTTCTTTGTTGCGCGAGCTCGCGACAACGGGGGTGCTTTAAAAAATAGTTTTTACTTATTTATTTTATTTATTTTAATATTAATAAATTGTTTTAAAAAAAAAAATTGATCACTTTTATTGCTGTAAAGAGGAATGTAAACATCCTTTGTGACAGTAATAGGTGGTGGCAGGTACTCTTTATGGAGGGATCGGGGGTCTAAAAGACCCCCGATCCCTCCTTTGCACTTCAAAGTATTCAGATCGCCATTTTCGCCGATTCTGAATACTGTATAATTTTTTTTAAACGGCGCCAGCCGAGTAAACGGGAAGTGACGTCATGACGTCGCTTCCGTGTTTACAATTAGGAGGCTGGAACGAAGCAGGTTACGGCTTCGTTCCAGACTGTCACTAGCCGCCGGAGGCAGTGGATTGGTGAACAGGAGGCCCGGTAAGAGCGTCCCCTCCCGCTCCTCCGGTATAACAGCCGTGCGGCTTTTAGCCGCATCGGTTGTTATCGCTGGAAAGCCGACCACCGGCTATAAAAAACAGTACCTGGATGATGCCTGCAAAGTGACTGGCTTCCGGTGATACACGGAGATCAAACCAATCCTCCTACATTAGTTGTACCTGTTTATCTGCAGTCTTCTCTTGTCAACCTCTGTTCAAAGTGCTGAATTTTTAAAGCTTGTCTGAGAGTGCATACTGATAGAAATGTTTCTGTTGGCTTCTAATTTTAACATAAAAATTGTATCATTTTTAACATATACGTAAATGTTAATTACTGTATTTATCAGCGTATAACACGCACTTTTTTCCCCTTAAAATCAGGGGAAAGTCGTGGGTGTGTGTTATACGCCGATCCCCGCTAATTGTGAGCTATAGGCGGTGCCGACATTCACATAGCGAGTAGTTTTAAATATGGCGCCGCGGAGTTCGGAGGGACTCGGCGGTGCTGAACGAGCGCCGCCAAAATCACAGAGCCGAGATACACATAGTCGAGTGTATTCAGCTCTTTCCGGCGCCGCTCACAGTCACGCCCAGTCCCGCCATTGGACCTGTGTTATGTCCATCATAGGGCGGGACTGGGCGGGACTGTGAATACACTCGACTATACTTCGGAGTCCCTCCGAACTCCGCGGCGCCATATTTAAAACTACTAGCATGTGTATGTCGGCGGCGGCGGTGGCAGGCAGTAGGCATGGACACTGGGGACAAGGCTGCACTGGGGACAAGGCTGCACTGAGGCAAGGCTGCACTGGGGACAAGGCTGCACTGGGGACAAGGCTGCACTGGGGACAAGGCTGCACTGAGGCAAGGCTGCACTGGGGACAAGGCTGCATTGGGGACAAGGCTGCACTGGGGACAAGGCTGCACTGGGGACAAGGCTGCACTGGCAAGGCTGCACTGAGGCAAGGCTGCACTGGGGACAAGGCTGCACTGGGGACAAGGCTGCACTGGCAAGGCTGCACTGGGGACAAGGCTGCACTGGGGACAAGGCTGCACTGGCAAGGCTGCACTGGGGACAAGGCTGCACTGGGGACAAGGCTGCACTGGGGACAAGGCTGCACTGGGGACAAGGCTGCACTGGCAAGGCTGCACTGGGGACAAGGCTGCACTGGCAAGGCTGCACTGGGGACAAGGCTGCACTGGGGACAAGGCTGCACTGACAAGACTGCACTGGGGACAAGGCTGCACTGGCAAGGCTGCACTGGGGACAAGGCTGCACTGGGGACAAGGCTGCACTGGCAAGGCTGCACTGGGGACAAGGCTGCACTGGCAAGGCTGCACTGGGGACAAGGCTGCACTGACAAGGCTGCACTGGGGCAAAGCTGCACTGACAAGGCTGCACTGACACTGAAAAGGCTGCAATGACACTGACAAGGCTGCAGATGAACACTGATGAGGCTGCATTGATGGACATTTTTATGAAAGTTTCTTTTCCTTAAACTTCCCTCCTAAAAGTTTTTTTCCTTAAAATTCTCTCCTAAACTTGGGGTGCGTGTTATACGCCGATAAATACGGTAATTGACTTTGATATTTTAAGTACCTTACTTAATTTTCATTAGTTCTTAAAACACACCTTTTACATTTACAAAAATAATGTATAATATTAAGCAATCTAGACAAAACTTTTAAGGTATGTGTATTTCCATATTCTAATTGAGTTACATTTACTTAGACCCCTTTCACACTGGGGTGGTTTGCAGGCGTTATTGCGCTAAAAATACCGCCTGCAAACCGCCCCTAAACAGCCTCCGCTGTTTGTTCAGTGTGAAAGCCCGAGGGCTTTCACACTGAAGCGGTGCGCAGGCAGGGCGGTGAAAAAAGTCCTGCAAACCGCTTTTTTGGAGCGGTGAAGGAGCGGTGTATTCACCGCTCCTTCACCGCTCCTGCCCATTAAAATCAATGGGACAGCGCGGCTATACCGCGGCAATACTATAGCCGCGCTGTACGAGGGATTTTAACCCTTTTTCGGCCGCCAGCGGGGGTTAAAACCGCACCGCTAGCGGCAGCATACCGCTGCAAGAACGACGGTACAGCAGCGCTAAAAATAGCGCTGTTGTACCGCCGACGCCCCCACCGCCCCAGTGTGAAAGGGGCCTTAAAAAAATTACATTTGACTAAAATTGCGGGACACATATATTTGCCAAACGTGCAACCGCCCGAGTTTTGATATGCTGTATATTTTAAAGAGTTTGATGTCTTTTTTCGAACTTTGAAAGCCTGCGCAAGGCAGTTCCCATATGTTTTGAGACCCATCAGGACAAAAGAGCGCCACCAGTGACAAGCATTTTTCCAAGTCACTACAAAGCCATGCAATGCCATTGAAAAGTAAGAGTGAACATTGAACAAATTATCATTCACATGCTTTAAATGTTGCTCAACATGCGATCCAAAATGTTTATTTTATTTGCCGATTAATATATTTCATAATAAATGGACATACGTCCGTTGTATACACCTATTTGAGACCACTCACTTGTGCGCACGCAAAGTTTGCGCCTCCTGCACGCGGCAGAACGCAACCAAGATGCAGGGTGAGGGACCGCCAGCTGTTAGGCTTAAAAACTATTTTGTGCCACAAAAATGAATGTTTCCGCCGGTTTCGGCACTCTCATTTTGTATCAGAAAGAATGATTATGGGACTCAGCTACCCTGAAAACCTAAAATATACCTTTGAAGTTTTTTTTTAGAGCTAGATGTGGGTAATCTATCTTCAAAAATTCACACTTTAAAGTGTTTCCTAAAAGGCTTAAAAAAAAGTTAATACATTCTGTATTCTGTGTTCTTTACAGATATACTGTATCTATACTGTATATATTTATGGCATTTGATGACTTCGACATTATGGCGAACACATCGGACATTTTTGACACATTTTTGGGACCATTGTCATTTATACAGCAATCAGTGCTGTACAAATGCACTGATTCCTGTGTAAATGACACTGGCAGTGAAGGGGTTAACCACTAGGTGGCAGTTTAGGGGTTAAGTGTGTCCTAGGGAGTGATTCTAACTGTGAGGGGCATGGCTGTGTGTGACACTGTCACTAGGCAGAACGGGGAGATGCTTGTTTACATTAGCATCTCCCCGTTCTTCCTCCCCGTGAGGCGATCGAGTCCGCGGGACCCGCGACCCGACTCACGGAGCTTGCCGTGGGCGCGCGCCCACTGGCCGCCTCTTAAAGGGGAACGTACAGGTACGTGATTCTGCCTGTACGAGCCCTTCTGCCGCAGTATATCTGTGTGTGGCGGTCGGCAAGCGGTTAAAAAAGCAGCCGGGCAATGTTTATCAACAGCATTGCTCAGCTGCTGAAACAGAAAGATAAAAAGAAACATTGTTCTTTTTGTATCTTTCTGTTTTTTAATCTACAGATCAAAGGGATGAACTTTGATCTGCAGATAAAATCGGTTTAACCCCTTACTGTAAAGGACCCAGCCCTTTTTTGGCATTTGGTGTTTATAAGTAAAAATCTGTATTTTTTGCTAAAAAAAAAAAATACTTAGAACCCCCAAACATTATATATACTTTTTTTTTAGCAGAGACCCTAGAGCAGTGATGGCGAACCTCGGCACCCCAGGTGTTTTGGAACTACATTTCCCATGATGCTCATGCACTCTGCAGTGTAGTTGAGCATCATGGGAAATGTAGTTTGAAAACATCTGGGGTGCCGAGGTTCTCCATCATTGTCCTAGAGAATAAAATGGCAATTTTTATGTCCTGCAATTTTTTGGAAAAAATTAATTTTAATGAATTAAAAAAAAAAAAAAAACAATATATATATACCCCATTTTTTTGAATAATATGAAAGCTGGTGTCATGTCAAGTAAATAGATACCTAACATGTCACGCTTCAAAATTGCAGGCGCTCGCGGAATGGTGCCAAACTACGGTACTTGAAAATCTCCATAGGTCGACATTTTAAAAAAATTCTACAGGTTACCAGTTTAGGGTTACAGAGGAGATCTAGTACTTGAATTATTGCTCTCACTCTGACTCACTGCAGCGATACCTCACGTGCGGTGAAAACACCATTTACATATGTGGGCATGACCTACATATGCGTTCACAACTGCACGCGAGCACGCAGGGACGAGGGCACTTTAAAAAGGGTTTTTTTTTTCAATTTATTTTATTACATTTTTTAAAATGTTTTCACTGTCCCTTTAAAAAAAAAAAATGTTTGATCACTTTTATTGCTATCACAAGGTATGTAAACATCCCTTGCGATAACAATACAGCATGACAGGTCCTCTTTATGGAGAGATCTGAGACCCTAAATCTCTCCTTTACCCTTAAAAGCAAAATATATATAAAAAAAAAAAAAAAAATGTAATCTTTTTTTGTTTTTTATTAAATTGTTTCTTTGTTTAACCACTTATTAACCCTCAATTTACCCTAATCAGCCTTATTAACTCCCTATTCTCCTTCTCCATTTCATTATTAAATGTATTTATTAATTTTGTTTTCCAGATATTAGTAGCTATGAAGTTTCACCTGAATATGCTGCTTCTGTTCTTGTTCTTCTTCATACTAAGTACATTTATTTTATACTTTTCTTTATATATTTTAACAGATACACTATATATTCATTAAGGCTGAACATATAAAGTTAAAATATATAAATGCATTTTACGAGATCCTTAAGGGTCATTTTATATTCTATTTTATTGTATTTCTTTTTTGGAAAATCGATTTCCAATATTTTCTAATTTGATTAATATTCAAATTTGTTTTCGAATTCGAATCAAATTTTGTCCACATTTCAGATCGTTATTTTGGATTCGTTAAAATTCATTAAGGCTGAACATCTAAATATAAAGTTAAAATATAAATGCATTTTACGAGATCATTAAGGGTCATATAGTGTTGTCTTCTTCTTTTGTATTTGTGGAAAACCTAAATATATATAAAAATACATACATTGTTTTATCATCCAGAGGGTTTGTTGTTTCATTCTGTTGCTGTTACCACTCCTCTGTTCAAAATAGAAAAAATATATAACCATCTTCCGAAATTCGAATTAAGAATAAAATGAATTTGAATTTGAATAGAAAAGATTAGAATTAAAATAGAAAATATTAGAAAATAATAGAATAGAAAATAAGAGACTGGAATAGAAAATAAATAGAATACTATACAATAAAATAGAAAGAATATTACGGTTATATTCTTTCTACTTTGATCCATTCTATATTAATTGTTTTTCAATTCTTTTCTATTCTATTCTCATATTTTCTATTCTATTATTTTCTTTTCTAATCTTTTCTATTCAAATTCATTCTATTCTAAATTCGAATTTCTGAAGATGTTTATACTCTTTATATTTTATTCCATTCTATTGTTTTTCTGTTCTAGTCTATTCTCTTATTTTCCATTATATTATTTTCTGTTATTTTGGATTCCATTGTTTTGAATTCTATTCTAATCTATTCAATTCAAATTCAAATTTAGGAATATTCTGATGGTCATATTCTGTTTTATTTTATTCTATTAAATTAAATTATAATCTAGTCTTTGCTATTCTTTCATTTTTATTCTATTGCTTGATTATTTTATATTCTATTTTATTGTATTTCTTTTTTGGAAAATTGATTTCCAATATTTTCGAATTTGATTTAGATTCAAATTTGTTTTCGAATTCGAATCAAATTTTGTCCGCATTTCGGATCGTTATTTTGGATTCGTTAAAATTCATTAAGGCTGAACATCTAAATATAAAGTTAAAATATAAATGCATTTTACGAGATCGTTAAGGGTCATATAGTGTTGTCTTCTTCTTTTGTATTTGTGGAAAACCTAAATATATATAAAAATACATACATTGTTTTATCATCCAGAGGGTTTGTTATTTCATTCTGTTCCTGTTACCACTCCTCTGTTCAAAATAGAAAAAATATATAACCATCTTCCGAAATTCGAATTAAGAATAGAATGAATTAGAATTTGAATAAAAAAGATTAGAATAAAAATAGAAAATATTAGAAAATAATAGAATAGAAAATAAGAGAATGGAATAGAAAATAAATAGAATACAATAAAATAGAAAGAATATTACGGTTATATTCTTTCTACTTTGATCCATTCTATATTAATTGTTTTTCAATTCTTTTCTATTCTATTATTTTCTATTCTATTATTTTCTATTCTATTATTTTCTATTTTAATCTTTTCTATTCAAATTCATTCTATTCGAAATTCAAAGTTTCTGAAGATGTTTATACTCTTTATATTTTATTCCATTCTATTGTTTTTCTGTTCTAGTCTATTTTCTTATTTCCCATTATATTATTTTCTATTATTTTGGATTCCATTGTTTTGAATTCTATTCTAATCTATTCAATTCAAATTCAAATTTAGGAATTTTCTGATGGTCATATTCTGTTTTATTTTATTCTATTAAATTATAATCTAGTCTTTGCTATTCTTTCATTTTTGTTCTATTGCTTGATTATTTTATATTCTATTTTATTGTATTTCTTTTTTGGAAAATTGATTTCCAATATTTTCGAATTTGATTTAAATTCAAATTCGTTTTCGAATTCGAATCAAATTTTGTCCGCATTTCGGATCGTTATTTTGGATTAGTTAAAATTCATTACTATTGTAATTCGGTAATTCGGATACATCCAAATTTCTGAATAAGAAAAAAATTTGTCAAAATTTCGATTCGGACCGAAAACAGCCACACATGTCTATTGGGAACCTTTTTCAGTGGCTACATAGTATATACTATGAGTTTAGTATTTCACTGAGGGTCATTTTTTGGGTTTTGTTTTTTATTTTTTATTTTTTCTGTGTACACCCATATTTGCATATCATATCCATATTTTAATATTCTCCCCGCAGACAGGGAAATAGACATTAATGTGTACCGAGACGTGTAATCAATCTGTTTTTATTCCAGAAGAATCTGAATGCCAGCCGGTTTACCCGAAGCCACCTTGTAAGTAAAAAGCTAAAGATTAATCTGATTATATTTTGCCTTCCCTGGTTCTTCCTTTTCCCGTCATCAGCAGGCTAATGAAAATTGTCAATAAAACCTTTCCGCTGCTTATTTTTAACCCAGTAATGTCATCATTGAGTCTCTTTACTTCTCTGTGCAATGCAGGCAGATCATGACCCCCTGAGCCACTTATAATGGGCACAGCAGGTATACAGACCCAGGAACTCAGCACAGGGATGGTGGGAACCCCTCATAATGGGCACAGAAGGTGTACAGACCTGGGAACTCGGCACAGGGATGGTGGGAACCCCTCATAATGGGCACAGCGGGTGTACAGAGCTGGGAACTCAGCACAGGGATGGTGGGAACCCCTCATAATGGGCACAGCGGGTGTACAAACTTGGGAACTCAGCACAGGGATGGGGGGAACCCCTCATAATGGGCACAGCGGGTGTGCAGACCCGGGAACTCAGCACAGGGATGGTGGGAACCCCTCATAATGGGCACAGCAGGTGTACAGACCCAGGAACTTAGAATAGAGATGGTGGGCTTTCTTATGAGGAGGGGGATTGTGCTAGTAGGGATGATTGGGGGGTATTTGTGCTAGGAGGGGAATTTCTTTTGGTGGGGGGGATTTGTGCTAGGATGGGGGATCGTGGGAGGGGAATTTGTGCTGGGAGGGGGAGATTTGGAATGGGGGAAAAAGGATTTGTGCCCACAGGGGAATTGAAAGGCAGAGCATTTGTGCTAGAAGGGGGACATTTTTTTTGGAGGGGGGGGGTTGTGCTAGTGGGGATGACCATGGGGTATTTGTGCAAGGAGGGGAATTTCTTTTGGCCAGGGGGGGGGGTTTATGCTAGGATGGGGGATTGTGGGAGGGGAATTTGTGCTGGGAGGGGGAGATGTGGAGTGGGGGAAGAGGATTTGTGTGCAAAGGGGAAATTTGGTGGCAGAGGATTTGTGCTAGGAGGGGGAATTTTTTTTTTCGGGGGGGATTTGTGATGGGATCATAGGGGGAGAGAGAGGATTTAAGCCGGGGGGATGGAGAGGCAAAGATTTGTGCTGGGAGGGAGGATTTTAGCAGGAGGTGGCTTTGTACTGGGAGGAGGGGGAATTTATTCTTAGGGGGTAAGTATGCAGAGTGGTGCTTAATTTTTTTTGGGGGGGGATTTTTGCTGATGCATAATGCTCATGCATCCTGGGGGGGGGGGCAATTTGGCATGTTCTCCCTGAGCACTAGTTGACCTTGTCCCTGCATTGTGCTAATGATATTAATCCTCATAAATAATGTTTGTATTATCTTCTTTTGCAGCGCCTCCGTGTACAATGGCACACACCGTTCTAGGGCAGGGCTCCGTCTGCCCACCTTACTGCTTTGCAGAACTGTGTCCTCAAAATTCATGTACTAAACAAATAGTGACGGCCTGCTATTGTGCCCCGGGGTATATATTTTATTCTAACAAATACACAAAATGCATTTTGGAGAAGGAATGCAAGACGCAGGTGGCAGGCGATTAAAAAAAAAAAAATTTAAAATCAGTCAAAGAAAATCAGTCAATTTATTGTAATAAAGAACGCGCTTCGCTGAAGTCCGTGGTGTTTGAATTTCTTTGTGGTGAATTGAAAAAAAAAAAAAAAATTGTTAAGTTTGTATTCTAGTACCTGAATGTGACCTGGTATCAGCCCCTTACAGAGCAGAACTCAGACTGGGAGAGGGAGAAGCAGCACAAGCAGCCAATCAGCAGTGCTAACATGTTGATAGGAGGGGAGAGGAGAGTGACGGAAAGCAGAGCTCATTATTCTGCTGCTTCTCCTTTTATTGCCCAATCACAAGCTCGAGGGAGGGGACAAGACCTGTAAGCGTTTGGGCGGCTGCAGAGAAAAAATGTAGTCCTCCAAACCAGCCGCTGACAAGTAGTCATGAATGCAGAACGAAAAAAAAAAACTGTCTCGTTTTCGATTTCTTATGTACATAAATTTGTTTCGTTAAATTTGTTTAAGTTGTTTAATTTGTTTCGTTAATTCGAAACTGTTCAAATTTTTCTATTTCCATTTGACAGCCCCCCCCCCAAAAAAAAGAAAAAAAAAAAAAACTGATTATGATGCTTCAGTTATGAATGAACACAGTGAGGGAAGAGTACCGATCACTCATTGTGTTCATTCAGGAAAGGAAGTGACTGGTAAATGTGAATTCCTGAAGGAATCTATTGTGTGCTTGCACCTAGCAGTGGAAAGGAGAAGAGGGAAGCCGGCAGCACTGCGGGAGTGGGGAAACACAGGGGGAAATATATGCTGCACAGGGAGGGTGATGGGTGCGGCCATCAGAAGATGCCAGCAGCTGAAAGCTGGCATCTTCTCCTCTCCCGCTGGCTTTGAGAGCAATACAGGGGATTGGTTCCAGTAATTGCCCCCCGCCGCACTCATCACCCTCCCTGTGCACCATATATGTCCCCCTGCTGCCCAGGCGACCCTGTGTTTCCCCACTCCCACAGTGCTTCCGGCTTCCCTCCTCTCCTTTCCACTGGTAGCTGCAAGCACACAATAGATTCCTTCAGGAATTCACATTTACCAGTCACTTCCTTTCCTGAATGAACACAATGAGTGATCCTCCCTGCTCACATCTGGGCCCAGTACAAGAGAACTAGTGGCACCCCCTTATCCATGACCCTACTTACAGTAAATATGATTTGGGCAGCTCTAGAGCCACCTGATCATTTTTAAGGGGTTCTCAAAGTCCGCCCAACCATCCCCCACCGGCAGCACCCATCGCGGGCTCTCCCGTTCCTCCAGGAAAAAGCTTCCACGTTGATAGCAGGAGGAGCTTGGGTGAGCATCCATTCCCAATCACTCCGATGACTAAGGGCCGAAGAAGCCACGAGTATTACACAACTTCCAGGGTCACAGTTGTCGTTCCTTGGCTACTGTAGCCAGGGATGCAGTTATTCAAATATGATCTGTGCTCAAATAGTTACAATGGAAGGCAGGGGAGACACGGGAGGCAGGATTTACTAAAACTGGAGCACTTCGAATCTAGTGCAGCTGTGCATGGGAGCCAATCAGCGTCTAACTTCAGTTTGTTCAATTAAGCTTTGACAATTAAACCTGGAAGCTGACTGGTATCTATGCAGAGCTGCATCAGATTTTTGCACGCTCCAGTTTTAGCAAATCTCCCCTTAAGCCCTCAGTTCACAGCAGGGGCAGATCCAGAGTCTAGTCTCAGAAGGGGCACTGCAGGAAAATAAGGCTACTTTCACACTGGGGCAGGCGTCGGCGGTAAAGCGGCGCTATTTTTAGCGCCGCTATTTGGCCGCTAGCGGGGTGGTTTTATCACATTTATTTCTACTGAGACACACAGCCGCTATATCCCAATATGACATGCTGGTGCGGGTCCTTGAATAAACCCTGCCTGCATTCTGGGATCCACATACATGACATATTGGGATATAGCGGCTGTGTGTCACAGTAGAAATAAATGGGATGCTGGCATTGGGATGCATGTAACACTTTATGCATCCCCAAGCTAGTAAAAGACAGCCCTGCATGTTGGACGCATGTCTGCTGCACGCCCCCTGTGTAAATGAAGCCTAAAGATGAATTTTTCTGCCATTCTATATCATCAGTATTATCATGATAGTCACACAATACAGGGGCTGTGGCTCAACGCACCTGTACTGTGTGCATAGGTGTGCGCAACCTATTGCATTAGGGTGTGCACCCCAAAGCTCAAATAGACATGCGCAGTAGAGCAGTAAATGTTGTCAGTAGAGCAGTGGACGGTGTCAGTAGGGAATGAGATTGGTGTCAGTAGTTTTTTGTTCTTATTTTATTTTGTTCTTATTTTTTTCAATTTTATTTTTTCTAATTTTTTTTAGAATAATATTTTTTTATTATTTTTTTTTTTTACAATTTGTTAGACACCCCATTGAGGGGCTTTGGTGACATTGCAGAGAAATGGACTGAAGATTCCCCAGTCCCTTTCTCTGTAGCCTCAGCTGCCACCAGGGTAGGGGTGTTCAACAGGGAGAATCTGCATCGCACATGGTGATTAGGGTGTGCCCAGGCACACCCAGCCAACCCTGTGCGCACGCCTATGGGGGAGTCATTGTTCCCCACTAAACGAATCGGCTTGATTACTTGTTGCTACTCTCAATAAACAATTACAAACTCACTTTCCAGCTTGCATTCTTTGGATGTCAGGCGCTCCTTTTAATCTACCTTTACAAGTACATGCAGAAACAACCTCAAGGCCGTACCCAGAGGTAGCACCCCGAGCCCCCAAAAAGAGCTCAAGCCACCTTCTTTTTAACTTGGACAGAAATCATTGGAAGAGAATTCTTCCAACCTGCCTTCATCATCACCTACCCATGCTGGAGAAGAAGATAAATATTTGGGGATCCCTTCAAATAGGTTCCTTTGCCTCCCAGGCTTTGCTTGAAGAGGATTTAGTGTTGGAGGGTCCTTTGCCTCCCAGGTCCACTGCCTGCAGAGGAGGAACCTGTAGAAGAGGCCTATTTTACTCATAGGCTTTCTACCTGTATATTATCCCCCCCCCCTCCCCCCACTCACAGAGAGGTTTTGTTGCCAGTGGTGTGGGCTGGGGAAGGAGATAAGTATTCAGGGATCCCTTCAAGAAGGTTCCTTTGTCTCCCAGACTTTTCCTGAGAAGAATTTAATGTTGGAGGGTCCTTTGCCTTCCAGGTCTACTGCCTGCAGAGGATGAACCTGTAGAATAGGCCTATTTGACTATTAGGCCTTCCACCTGGATATTTCTTTCACCCAGCCCAATCACTAGGAGGTTTATTGTCAATGGTGTGGGCTGGGGAAGGAGATTAATATTTTGGGATCCCTTCAAGAAGGTTCCTTTGCCTGGGGAGGATTTCATGTTGGATGGTCCTTTGCTTCCCAGGTCTACTGGCTCAGGGGAGGAACCCATAGAAGAGGCCAATTTGACTCATAAGCTTTATACCTGGATACTTATTTCACCCTGTCCAATCACAAGGAGGTTTATTGCCAGTGGTGTGGGCTGGAGAAGTGGATAAGTATTTAGGGATCCTTCAAGAAGGTTCCTTTGCCTCCCAGACTTTTCCTGAGAAGGATTTAGTGTTGGAGGGTCCTTTGCCCTCTTAGGTCTATTGCGGAGGAGGAACCTGTAGAGGATGAACTTGTAGAGGAGGAACCTGTAGACTAGGCCTATTTGACTCATAGGCCTTCTACCTATATATTTATTTCACATCTGAAGGCTGTTTATTGCCAGTGGTGTATGCTGTGAAAGGAGATAAATATTCAGGGATCCCTTCAAGAAGGTTCATTTGCCTGGGGAGGATTTAGTGTTGGAGGGTCCTTTGCCTCCCAGATCTACTGCCTGCAGGGGATGAACCTGTAGAAGAGGTCTATATGACTCTTAGGTCCTCTACCTGGATATTTATTTCACCCTGCCCGATCACTAGGAGGTTTATTGCCAGTGGTGTGGGCTGGGAAAGGAGATAAATATTCGGGGATCTCTTTAGGGAGTTTCCTTCCATGCTTTGCCTTTGGAGGATTTTCTGTTGGAGGGTCCTTTGCTCTCTTATCATAGTGGAAGTTGTTACCTCTTCTATAAAGGATAATCAAAACACTGTGTTAATTAGGCACAGATTAGCTAGCTTCTTGGGAACAAACACCATTATTTTATAGACAAACTGGCTTTCCCAAGAGTTTTCACACATGTATGAGGGAAATCTGAAATGTAGATTCTACCTGGTTGTTGGGCAGCCTATCAGGTTAACCCGAAGGAGCGTACATGGCAGGCTGACAACATAAACTGGATAGCATGTTAAGTTTATTTTTTGTATCCTAAATCAGGAGTCTACAAACTTTTTAGTACGAGGGTCAAATCATATATTTTACAAATATCTGTGGGCCAAAAACATTTTATAAGGAGTTCCCCCTTACATCCAGGAGTGCCCAGCAAAGTTCCCCCTTACATGAAGGAGTGCCAATCAGAGTTCCCCATTACACCAAGGAGTGTCAATCAGAGCCCCCCACTTCTACATCCAGGAGTGCTCATCAGAGCATTCTGGTGCCAATTCTGATGCCTCCCTTACACTCAGGAGTGTCCTTTAGAGTTTCCCCTTACATCCAGGAGTGTCCATCAGAGCTTTTCCCTTCAACCACTTCTACAGCCCGGAGTGTCCTTCAGAGTCCCCCTTATGCCGCGTACACACGGGCGGACTTTGACGGACTAGGTCCGGCAGACTTTTTGATGGACTTTCCGGCGGACTTTCGAATGAATGGACTTGCCTACACACGATCAATCAAAGTCCAACGGATTCGTACGTGATGACGTACGACTGGACGTAAATAAGGAATTTCATAGCCAGTAGCCAATAGCTGCCCTAGCGTCGCTTTTTGACCGTCGGACTAGCATACAGACGAGCGGACTTTTCGACCGGACTCGAGTCCGTCGGAAAGATTTGAAACATGTTTTATTTCTAGGACCATCGGACTTTTGGGAAAAAAAAGGTCAGATGGAGCCTACACACAGTCGAATTGTCCGACGGAGTACGGTCCGCCGGACCTAGTCCTGTCAAGAAGTCTGCTCGTGTGTACACGGCATTACACATATAAGTGTCCATCAGCATTCCTCCTTACATCCATGTGCTCCATGATTCCCCCTCCCCATATTTTTCAGGTGGCAGAGAAGCAGGGTAGAAGCCGGGAGGCGGAGCAGGTCTGGACAAAGAAAGTCCGGGCATCGTAAATACTAGGGACATGGCAACATGTCATTGGTTGCTAGAATGCTGACAGTTCTAGCGACCAACTATGGTGGATAGAGGAGGGAAATCTGTGTTAAGTACTGGGGGAGGGTCATGGCTTGCTGGTTGGCTGGCAATAGATGTGCCAGTCTCTGTATTACCATACAGAGACCAACACATTCACTGCCAACCAGATGGTTAAAATTGGATGATCCATCTTAGCACCATTATCTGTGATTGGCCTGGAGCGGCAGGAGGAAGAGAAGGGATGTGTCTTCTCCCGGCTGTGTCTAGAGTCATTGATGATATCACATGCTGATATTACATGCCAGTCTCTTTCTTTTCGACTTGGATGTTGATAATTTTCCGCCACACTCTTGGTCTCCTGAAGGGCACACCTGGGCCTGCAAATTTACCTTGTTTGTCACCATTGCACAGGCTTGCACAATTTTAAAGCATGGCAACTTTGGTATCTATTTATTCGGAGTGACATCATCTTTTCTATTTTACAAAAAAATGGGTAATGTATTCTTTTTTTTTGCATTAACATTCAAAATAGTGTATTTTTTCCCCAAAATTGAGTTCGAAAAACCACTGTGCAAGTACCATGTGACATCAAAAATGGCAAAACTCACCAATTTATTCTCTAGGGCAGGCACAAAATGGCGGACCGTGGGCCGGATGTGGACCGAGTCACTGTCCCATCCGGACCACTGTGGTTTTGCCATCTAGGTTCTTCACCTCAGCCGCCCCCACTGTTGTCATCACAGCAGAGCGGAGAGCGGGAGGCAGTTGCTTGACAATGGTAGACAGAGAGCAGGAGACAAAGCAGCTTTGGATGGAGGGCGGGAGCTGCCAGAGTTAACTTTTCAGGTGTCCCAGCAGGTGATTGATTGTTAGGATGAAAGGGGGTCCAAGCAACCAATCACCTGCTGGGACACTTGAAAAGTTGCTGTGTCTCCCGCTGTCTAGAGCTGTCCTGCCTTCTGTAAGGTAGGAGAGTGAAGGGGCAGAGCTGAGGGGGCTACAATCTGAGTAGGGGGACAGAATTAGTAGGGGGTCTGTATTGTGAATGGGGGGTGCAATGTGAATAGGGAGAGCAGCGCTGAGGGGGGCCTACCCCTAAAATTTCCCCTACTAGTACACATCTTCTCCCCCACTTCAAATCCCCCCTCCCAGCACAAATTCCACCATCCCCCCCCCCACCTAGCACAAATCCAGTCCTCTTGTAAATGTTAGGGACAGGTCAACATGTCATTGGTTGCTAGAAAGCTGGCAGTCCTAGTGACCAACCATGACGGGTAGAGGAGTGAAGGGGCAGAGCTGAGGGGGCTACAATGTGAATAGGGAGATAGAATTAGTAGGGGTCTGTAATGTGAATGGGAGGGGGGGGTGCAATGTGAATTGGGGAGCAGAGCTGAGGGAGGCTGCAATCATAGGTGTGCGCAGCGTAGTGCATTAGGGTGTGCACCCCAAAGCTTAAACACACACACACTATATATATATATATGGCAGTAGAGCAGCGGACGGTGTCAGTAGGGCAGGGATTGGTGTCAGTAGTTTATTTTTATTTTTTTATTATTATAACTTTGTTACAATTGTATTATTTTTTACAATAATTTATTATTATTATTATTATTATTATTTACAATTTATTAGGAGCCCCATTGGGGGACTTTGGTGAAATAACAGGGGTCTGAACAGCCTCACTTTTGAGACAGAGAAAGGGACTGAGGACAGAGATTTCCCAGTCCCTGTCTTTGCAGCCAAGCAGTAAGGGGAATCTGCGCAGCACAGGGTGATTAGGGTGTGCCCAGGCACACCTGGCACACCCTGTGCGCACGCCTATGACTGTGTGATTATCATAATGATAATGATGATGATTGGTAATTGTAATATGACACATGGAGGGGGTTAATGTACTCAGTGATGTATTACTGACCAGTGGCAATTAATGAACCCCTTTGTGCTGCATTAGTGGCACTAGTGGCAGTGTTTATAAACCCCTTCATGCTGTAGCATAAAAGGGGTTAATTAACATTGATGGTGCCACTGTCATTAATGCTGCACAGAGGGGTTAATTGCCACTGGTCACTAATACATCAGTGAGTACATTAACCCCCTCCATGTGCCATATTACAATTAACAAAGTAAATTATTTAACCCCCCTCCCCTTCCCCAAAGCGTTAACCTCTTCACAAGGTGTTAACTCATTAATATAAGAATGCCCGCCGTAGCTCATTAACATAACAATGCCCGTCGTAGCTAATTAACATAACAATGCCTTAGCTAAGTGATTACTCACTTGCAGTGCACTGAGCTCTGGCTACAGGTCCATCTTGTCTTCAATCCTGCCGCCTCTGAATCGTGACGTCACACCAGCCGGGACTAGGAAGGATCACTCCGCCTGACAGGGAAGTGAAGTGACACTCGCACCGCTGTGCTGCAAATCTGCCAGTGTGTAGCAGCGGCCCCGGTGTCACATCACTTCCAGACCCCCATAGTGATGCCACTGGCCCCCTCTAAATGAACTGATGGGGCCCAGGGAATATATTTTAGGCCACCTGGGACTTTGGGAGAGCCAGGGGAAGCAGAAATAAAGTCCCTGCAGCTGCATTTAGAAGCCTTGTAACGCAAATCTGGTGAGGTGGCAGAGGGAGAAAGCCTTGGAGTCAGTACTATTTTCTGGGGGGGGGGGGCAATTGCCCCGTTGCCCCCCCTGGATCTGCCCCTGGTTCACAGTTAACACAGCTTTGAAATCGTGCAAGTTTATCTGAACTCGCACCATTTCAAAGCTGCTTTTCAGTCCGACTTCGGGGGCGACTTGAAAGACATCTGTGCGGGTTTATGCACAGATGTCTATTGAAATTGTCCCCGAAGTCGCCAAAAGTAGTTGCTCTGTGCCCCCCCACCCCAAAGCGCCTTGTTCCCATGTTGATGGGGACAAGGGCCTCTTCCCGACAACCCTGGGCTGTGGTTGTGGGGGTCTGCGGGTGGAGGGCTTATCGTAATCTGAAAGCCCCCTTTAACAAGGGGGCCCCCAGATCCTGGCCCCTTCCCTATGTGAATGAGTATGGGGTACATTGGTACCCCTACCCATTCACTCCAAAAAAAGTGTCAAAAATACATAAAACCAGTACACAGGTTTTTGACAAAGTCCTTTATTAAAATAGCCCCAATGTGTCTTCTCCCTCCGGTTCTTCTCTCTCCGGTGATGTCTTCTCCCTCCGGTTCTCTTTCCAGTGATATCTTCTTCCTCAAAAACGCGGATCTCTGTTTTCCCCCAGTCAAAGCACCTCACCCCCACAGTTAGAAAGCACCCACTAAAGATTCAACTAATAATTTAATCCTAAATGTCGGTTGGGAACCCAAAAAATGGTAAACCGACACGTAGGATAAATAGGAGGCGCTCAAAGACAATTGAAATGTAACCTAACAGTATACAATAGAGGTGATACCCTCTATTGATAAACTGAACACTTATGTGTAGCACACTAATTAAAGTGAACCATAAAGCATAAACCCAGTGACAGTGAATATATATATATATATATATATATATATATATATATATATATATATATATATATATATATATATATATATATGACAAAACTGGTGAAAATAAAATGTGTAAATATTTCACTCCATGCTTTAAAAATCAACACTCCACATAAAGTCCATAAACTAGAAGACAGCCTCCAAACGAGCTGTATGTGATAAAAAATGGTGACGGATTATAAATCAAGTGTCCCAAACAAATGTCTTCTCAGTGATAGTGATGAGTGACTCCGTGCGTCTTCCACCTCACCACCGTGTCAGTGAATCACACCCTCCAGACATACACTCACCGATTTAAAATGCCAGCATTCTCATGCAAGGCAAAAAACGCTTTCTTTACCACACTCCAGGGTAAATAAAACATACGATGTCCACGGTGATAGTATTCAATGGATCCACATAAAAGAAAATAAATGCTCCAATAGTGTAAATCAGCAAACACAATTTATTAAAATCACTGCAATCCTCACACAAAGCACTCACATTCTTTGAACGTTAAAACAGCAGAAATCGTGCAATAAACAGCAAGCTTCAACTCTGTAGATAAAACTATATAACCAGTGGTCACGGTGGACCCGAGGTGTGCAGTAGCTGGGTTGTAATCTCACCCCTCCCTCGGTAAACCTCCGTGAGCTCGTATTCCTATCTTCCTGTGTGGCTGACAGCGTTCACGTCACAACTCACAGCCACGCCCCCGACATGTTTCGTCATAGGTAGACTTATTCATGGGATTGGGTGGGGGTACAGCGTGGCACGACCATGCAATTGTCAGTTGAAGTAACACAGTGCCGTATTGCAATAAATGGCCTTGTCAGGAAGGGGGGTAAACCTTCCGGGGCTTAAATGAGATCTCACACACAGAACACACATTGGTTTTTCTCTCTTCTGAGATTTTACCTCTGGCAGCCGCTTTGGTCTTACCCCAATGAGATCCCACCCCACGCACACACTTTGGTCTTTCCCTAATGAAATCCCACCTACAGCACACAATTTTTTTTTCTAGTGAGACACTACCACCTCCAGCACCTACATGGGTCTTACCCCAATGATGAGATCCCACCCCAAGCACACACACTGGTCTTTTCCCAATGAGATCCCACTTCCAGCACCTACGTTGGCCTTACATATAGTTACACCAGTCCATCCAGTTCAACCTTACCCCAATGAGATTTTTTTACTTGGGTATATTTAATACATTAAGCCAGCAAGTAGGTGGAGCTTTACGTTTCAGTTCAGGTTTCCCAGGTACTTCCTTTCTTTCTTTGATGCAAAAAGTCTGCTGTTTATAGTACTCGATAGCTTAAGGTAAAATTTATATTCACACGTGAATGAGTCAAAACACTGACTTGGACTCCTTGCTCATTCCATATTTCAATGAGACAAAGCCATCTTAAGGCAAACAGCTTTCACTGTCTGTGCACTTAGACCATCATACTATGGGAATCCTTTATATACAGTGCCTTGAAAAAGTATTCATACCCCTTGAAATTTTTCACATTTTGTCATGTTACAACCAAAAAACGTAAATGTATTTTATTTGGATTTTATGTGATCGACCAACACAAAGTGGCACATAATTGTGAAGTGGAAGGAAAATGATAAATGTTTTTCAAAATATGTTATAAATATCTGAAAAGTGTGAGGGGTACATTTGTATGGCGCCCCCCGGAGTCAATACTTTGTAGAACCCCCTTTTGCTGCAATTACAGCTGCAAGTCTTTTTGGGGATGTCTCTACCAGCTTTGC
The DNA here is from genome assembly GCF_042186555.1 of Aquarana catesbeiana. Lineage (NCBI taxonomy): Eukaryota > Metazoa > Chordata > Amphibia > Anura > Ranidae > Aquarana > Aquarana catesbeiana. The sequence goes on along the minus strand of NC_133333.1, from coordinate 12,500,071 downwards.
ACATCTAGAGAGGGACATTTCTGCCCATTCTTCTTTGCAAAATATCTCAAGCTCTGTCAGATTGGATGGAAAACGTCTGTGAACAGCAATTTTCAAGTCTTGCCACAGATTCTCAGTTGGATTTAGGTCTGGACTTTGACTGGGCCATTCTAACACATGAATATGCTTTGATCTAAACCATTACATTGTAGCTCTGGCTGTATGTTTAGGGTCGTTGTCCTGCTGGAAGATGAACCTCCGCCCCAGTCTCAAGTCTTTTGCAGAATCTAACAGGTTTTCTTCTAAGATTGACCTGTATTTGGATCCATCCATCTTCCATGAACTCTGACCAGCTTCCCTCCTGTCCCTACTGAAGAAAACCATCCCCACAACATGATGCTGCCACCACCATGTTTCACGGTGGGGATGGTGTGTTCAGGGCGATGTGCAGTGTTAGTTTTCCACCACACATATCGTTTTGCTTTTAGGCCAAAAAGTTCAATTTTGGTCTCATCTGACCAGCGACCTTCTTCCGCATGTTTGCTGTGTCCCCCCACCATGGCTTCTCGCAAACTATAGACTTCTTATGGCTTTCCTTCACCAATGTCTTTCTTCTTGTCACTCTTCCATAAAGGGCAGATTTGTGGAGAACACGACTAATAGTTGTCCTGTGGACAGATTCTCCCACCTGAGCTGTGGATCTCTGCAGCTCCTCCAGAGTTACCATGGACCTCTTGGCTGCTTCTCTGATGAATGCTCTCCTTGCCCGGCCGGTCAGTTTAGGTGAACGGCCATGTTGTGGTAGGTTTGCATTTGTGCCATACTCTTTCCGTTTTCTGATGATGGATTGAACAGAGCTCTGTGAGATAATCAAAGCTTGGGATCGTTTTTTATAACCTAACCTTGCTTTAAACTTTGCCATAGCTTTATCCCTGACCTGTCTGGTGTGTTCCTTGGCCTTCATGATGCTGTTTGTTCACTAAGGTTATATAACAAACCTCTGAGGGTTTCACAGAACAGCTGCATTTATACTAAGATTAAATTACACCCAGGTGGACTCTATTTACTAATTAGGTGACTTCTGAAGACAATTGGTTCCATTAGATTTTAGTTAGGGGTATCAGAGTAAAGGGGGCTGAATACAAATGCCCCCCCACACTTTTCACATATTTATTTGTAAAAAATGTTGAAAACCATTTATCATTTTCTTATAAGAACCGATTGCGCCACTGGAGCAACTCCATTTATCATTTTCATTCCACTTCACAATTATGTGCCACTTTGTGTTGGTCTATCACATCAAATCCCAATAAAATACATTTACGTTTTTGGTTGTAACGTGACAAAATGTAGAAGATTTCAAGGGGCATGAATACTTTTTCAAGGCACTTGTATGAATATGAAAAGAAAAAGAGAGAGAGGGAGAGCAAGGGAAAGAAAGTCAGCGACAGAGACTTGTAAATAAGAAACTGAATTGCTGATGATGTGGCATGACTGAACAATGGAAGGCGTATTGTATTCCTGATATATATACTGTATATAAAGGAAATCTGCAGAACATTCCAACAATCTCATTTTATCAGCGGTGACAAAGTTTCCTCAGTGTCTCTATACAGGTGAGTGCATCTTGTTTTCTCTTCTGATCAGAAATACATCCAAACACTATTTTTATTATTTTTTATTTAGTTAGATTATCGGTAATCAGTATATTACGGTCTATTTGAATTATTAATTCTTGTATGACTTTATAGTGATGGGACATTGAATTGTTTGTTATTAATTATGGAGAAGAGGTAGGATTAGATAAGTCTGCACTTCTTCCCATTCCTTTTCGGATATGTAAACTAAATGACTTTTTAAATATATATTTGTTTTTTTTTTAGTCTTCTTTTGTAACTATTTTTTTGTGATTGTGTATTACTGAATGATTACTTTTTTTATTTTGTATGTTTTTTTTTTTTTTTTTTTTTTACACGTTCGAAACAAAGTAAAACCAACTATTTTTAAAGCAAAGTGCAACTTGAAAACGACTGCAGCTCAAAGTAACCAAATAACAACAATTTTTAAAAAAGTGATAGAAACAGAGGGAGATATAAAAAAAAAGTTATGTATCAAAAAAAAAATTGCAGTTGGGTGATATTAAAAACAGCCAATTTAGTTCACATGCACAACATAGTAAATTTTGATGTAGTTCTACCTAAAGTACCGTCTCTGACATTTTTGGACCCTGAAGGTAATGGATCTTTTCCATGCCTGTCCTGTGTACATTGTCCTAACAACAGGGCGAAAAATAGACATCAAGGGGTATTATACCTGTCAGAGCTTCTTCGTATTTTATTTGATTAAATGCCCCTGTGGGTTTTACTACATTGGGGATGGGAAGAGCCGGAGCCCCTGGCCCTGATGTCTCCATAAAGAGGACCTGTCATGCCTTATTTCTATCAAAAGGAATAATTTTCTTGTGATAGGAATAAAAGTGATCAAAAAAGAAAAAAAAAAAAGAAAGAAACTGAACCACTTCACTACTCGGCCATAGATAAATGACGTCCACAGATGGGATCTCCCATCCTGGGTGGACGTCATATGACTGCCTGGGCTTCCGGCCATCTAGGGGGCGCGCGCGCCTGCCGCGTTGCTCGGGACCCGGTGCGTGTGCCCGGCGGTCGCGATGTCCGCCAGGGCACCCGCGATTGCCCGTTAACCAGGCTGGACCGTGGATCTGTGTGTGTAAATACACAGATCCACGTCCTGTCAGTTGAGAGGAGAGTACAGAGGAACACCGATCGGTCTCCTCCCCTTGTGCCTCCCCTCCCCCTACAGTTATAATCACTCCCCTAGGAAACACATTTAACCCCTCGTGTCCCCCTAGTGGTTAACCCCTTCACTGCCTGTCACATTTATACAGTAATCAATGCAATTTTATAGCATTGATCGCTGTATAAATGTGAATGGTCCCAAAAATGTGTCAAAAGTGTCCGATGTGTCCGCCATAATGTCTCAGTCATGAAAAAAAATTGTGATCGCCGCTATTACTAGTAAAAAAATAAATATTTAAAAAAAAAATACCATAAATCTATCCCGTATTTTGTAGACGCTATAACTTTTGCGCAAACCAATCAATATACGCTTATTGCAAATTTTTTTTACCAAAAATATGTAGAAGAATACGTATCGGCCGAAACTGAGGAAAAAATTTGTTTTATATGTTAAAAATTGGGATATTTATTATAGCAAAAAGTAAAAAATATTGTGTTTTTTTCAAAATTGTCGGTCTTCTTTTGTTTATAGCGCAAAAAATAAAAACCGCAGAGGTGATCAAATACCACCAAAAGAAAGCTCTATTTGTGAGGAAAAAAGAACATCAATTTTGTTTGGGTACAACGTCGCACGACCGCGCAATTGTAATTTAAATTGCGACAGCGCTGAAAACTAAAAATTGGTCTGGGAAGGAAGGGGGTGAAAATACCCTGTATTGAACAGGTTAAAGGAACAAAGTGAAAAGAAAAAAATAATAAAATAAATAATAATAAAACATTTTTTTAAAGCGCCCCCATCCCTCCGTGCTTGCGTGCAGAAGCAAACACCTGCGTGGGTCACGTGTGCACATGTAAACGGTGTTCGCGCCACACATGTGAGCCATCGCTACAATTATAGCGAGAGCAATAATTCTAGCGCTAGACCTCCTCTGAAATTCTAAACCGGTAACCTGTAAAAATGTTTAAAGCGTCGCCTATAATACAGTGTGCTAAATGCACCTTATTTTACACTCTATGATTGCTATCAGATATTAGATTCGGTAACCAGACTTCCACAGTTTGGTACTTTAACTGACAACAATGAGAATATTACTGCTTGTAAATTCCCACAGCAAAAAACAAAAACAAAAAACAACCAACAACAACCGCCGAAAAAAAAACAAAAAAAAAACAAAACAAAACAAACCACTCTCTTGTGGCTCGGTTTCAATGTCTTACACAAACACAATGCCTACAGTGGAAACAAAATCTAAAAACCAAAAAACCCGTTGAACCTTTTTCGACAGACCAACAAATACCACACTCTTTCCAATAAAACACAGACGTACTCACCATAAAGCAAACTCAAACCATGATTACAGAGAAACCATGCTTAGTAAGCACAAACAATTGAAAACAAATTTTCTCCCTCATATAATACATCCTCTCCATTAACCGCTTGCCGACTGGCTCATATACATCGGCAGAAGGGCACGTACAGGCAGATTAATGTACCTGTATGTTGCCCTTTTAAGAAGCGGTTTGCAGGCGCGGGCTTGGCGCGACCTGCGTGAGTGTGATCGCGGGTCCACAGACTCGATGTCCGCGGGGATACCCGCGATCATCCCGTAGAGAGGAAGAACGTCAAAATGCTGATGTAAACAAGCATTTCCCCATTCTTCCTAGTGACAGGACACCGATCACAGCTCCCTGTAATCAGGAGCGGTGATCAGTGTCGTGTCACACATAGCCCCTCCCCCCCACAGTTAGAATCACTCCCTAGGACACACTTAACCCCTTCATCGCCCTCTAGTGGTTAACCCCATTCACTGCCAGTCTAATTTACACAGCATTCAATGCATTTTTAATCGCACTGATCGCTGTATAAATGTAAATGGTCCAAAAATAGCGCCAAAAGTGATGTCCGCCATAATGTCGCAGTCACGATAAAAATCGCTGATCACCGCCATTACTAGTAAAAAAAAAAAAAAAATATTAATAAAAATGCCATAAAACTATCCCCTATTCTGTAGACGCTATAACTTTTGCGCAAACCAATCAATAAACGCTTATTGCGATTTTTTTTTTACCAAAAATATGTAGAAGAATACGTATCGGCCTAAACTGAGGAAAAAAATGTGTTTTTATATATTTTTTGGGGATATTTATACCACCAAAAGAAAGCTCTATTTGTGGGGGGAAAAGGACGTCAATTTTGTTTGGGAGCAACGTCGCACGACCGCGCAATTGTCAGTTAAAGCGACGCAGTGCCGAATCGCACAAAGTGCTCTGGTCAGGAAGGGAGTGAAATCTTCCGGGGCTGAAGCGGTTTAAATCCATCCCAACAACCTTAATCTGTTTTACACAAATCTCTGTATTATATTAAATACTTTCAGTCCTGGTCCTCAACTTCGTGGTCGCCAATTGTATTACTATAATGTTACTATACTATAATAATGATGTTACTATACCATTTTACTATATTATATAGTACTATATATATAGTTTACTATATTTGAGATTTAATATCACTCAGATATGATTTGGGGTTAAGACCCCTTTCACACTGGGGCGCTTTGCAGGCTCTACATCACTAAAAAGCGCGCCTGCAAAGCGCCCTGAAAGTGCCGCTGCTTTGTCTCCAACGCCCAGAGGGCTTTCACACTGGAGCGGTGCGCTGGCAGGACGGTAAAAAAAGTCCTGGTAGCAGCATCTTTGGAGCGGTGAAGGAACGGTGTGTATACCGCTCCTCCACCACTCCTGCCCATTAAAATCAATGGGGCACCGGGGCTATACATTTTCGGATTTTTGAATTTTCATACTTTCGAATCCTTGGATTTTTTTGTTCTTATTTTCAGATTTTCGAATTTTCGGATTTTTACGAATTTACTCAAAGTAACTAATTTCAATCATAACGAATGGCCCAAAAAAATTGAAAAAAAAAAAAAAAGTATGAAAATTCAAAAATCAGAAAATTCGAAAGAAAGAAAATCCGAAAATTAAGCATGAGAATCTGAAAATTCTAAAACCTGAAAATCTGAAATTTGAAAATCCAAAATAATAACTAACTAATAATAACTAACTATTAAATTATAGGTATTGGAATCTCTTTTCAAATTTGTCTGTTAGTGAACGTAACGAATGCGAGAAGCTACGAATTATCCGAAATAACGAATGCCACATCTAAATGAATGGAACATAACAAATTAATAATAATAAATAATAGTAATAACAATCATTTTTATTATTACTATTATTTATTATTATTAATTTGTTATGTTCCATTCATTTAGATGTGGCATTCGTTATTTCGGTAATTTTGTTATTTTTATTATTACTATTATATAATAATATATATATAATTATATATATATATATATATATATATATATATATATATATATATATATATATATATATATATATATATATATATATATGTATATATATATATATATATATATATATAATTTTTTTTGTTTGTTTTTTTTACATACTTTCATCAGAGTAGTTTAGTGTCACCATTCAGGGTGGTGAGGAGGGATTTTTTTTTTTTTTTTTGAAGATCATTGTAACCTCAAAGATTTCAACTGTCATGAATGGGTAAACCATTCATGACAGCTGTGATCACTAGTGATCTGTGATTGGCCACAGGTAATCACTTGGTACACTTGGTACAGGGTGCTGTGATTGGTCTAGGTACCATGTGATAGCTGTGGTCCAATCACATCATAGTCAACATAGCTGTTATGAATGAATCCATTGATGAAATGAATTCAGCTTGGTTGACGTGATCGCTATGCGATCACATAACCACCGAGCCCCGAGTACCAGGATCCACAATCCATCGTGTCATGTGGAGGTGCTGTGTGAGCAGGCAAAGTAATGTTCATATATGTGATTTTTGCCCATGCCAGCCTGCCGTAGTATATGTACTCTGTGGCTGGTTGACCAGTGGCTAAATAAATCACTTGCCGCAGAACTACTATTGTAGACTTTATATTACATAGATAGACACTCACACAGGTACTTTAAGCCTCGCTTTACACTATGAACTGCATGTGAATCGCACAGGAACCGCACCACATTCCTGTGCCATTCACATGCGATTCAGTGCAGTGCAATATTAGTCCATTCATTATGAATGCACTCAAATCACACCGCATTGTGCCAAAGATGTGCGCGCCCCTTTTCTGGAGCAGCACCGCAACCAGATCGCAATGTCTTTTTTGAACCGTGGGATCCAGTGCAGGCAAACGCACTGCGTTTGTGACCCGCGTGTGGGGTACCATTAAATTTGTATTGACAGTCGCAGCAGATCGCAGGGGCAATGCGATTAGAATGCGGTGTGGGAAACGTGCACGGATAGCGGCGTTTCCCGCACCACATTAGTGTGAACCTCAGTTTAATTTTTGTTTGGCACTCCGGGAATCAAAGTCTATTTAATAATTTTGCTTCTGTTTTCCAGATTTTAGTAGCTATGAAGTTTCAAATAAATACATTGATTCTGTTTTTGTTCTTCCTCATACAAGGTAATCTTATTTTTATATATATATATATATATATATATATATATATATATATATATATATATATGTGTGTGTGTGATTTTTTATTTATTTTTTATTATATAAAATTCTATAAATATAGTTATTAAATCTGAGCTGCAGGAATGAATGTTATATATATATATATATATATATATATATATATATATATGCTGTATGCATCGTATTTACATGTTTTACATGTCTTCCTGGAGTTCATATTTTATAAATATACTTATATATAATTAAATGATAGATAGATGCCCCCCGGCCTGTGGTTGGACATTGAAAGAGAAGTAGCGCTCAGAATTGCTGCTGTGCTGGGAATTGAAGGAAGCTGAAGGAATCAGAATAGATTTAAGTACTTATGCTGGTTCTGCAAAAAATAAATAAACAAATAAATAAATAAATGATGCTGTGCAGTTTAACATTTAAGCCAGCTTTACACTTTTGCACAGCATCAACATGGCGCCCAGTACATTAAAGCAAAGGATTTGGGTTGAAGGTCACTGCATGGCAATGAATGCACTACTGTGCGTTGTGCTGCCAACAAAAGGGGGTGAGGTCTGGTTTTAGGCGCACTGGCAGCCTATTAAAAATGAATGAGCTGCCTTTAATGCAACTGACATTACTGTGTGCCAAAACCTGTGTGAACGTGTTAATGGACATACAGATCCTGGCTTGGGATTGAGCTCAAACAAGTGCCCCCATAGCAAGCGGCTATGGGGGCACTTTAACATTTGACTGTTGTTTTGATGTGGCTTTCACCTCTTTACGTGTTTTTTTTTTTTTTTTTTTTTCTGTATGGTCATATATACTTATCATATCCCCATTTTGTGATTCTTCCCACAGCATTTGAATGCCAGAAGGGAAACCCACAACCACCATGTAAGTACATTGTTAATGGTGCAGTTTAGTCTGATGCCTTCCTTGTTTCTATAATGGGCACAGCAGGTGTACAGACCCGGGAACTCAGCACAGGGATGGTGGGAACCCCTCATAATGGGCACAGCGGGTGTACAGACCCGGGAACTCAGCACAGGGATGGTGAGAACCCCTCATAATGGGCACAGCAGGTGTACAGACCCGGGAACTCAGCACAGGGATGGTGGGAACCCCTCATAATGGGCACAGCAGGTGTACAGACCCGGGAACTCAGCACAGGGATGGTGGGAACCCCTCATAATGGGCACAGCGGGTGTACAGACCCGGGAACTCAGCACAGGGATGGTGAGAACCCCTCATAATGGGCACAGCAGGTGTACAGACCCGGGAACTCAGCACAGGGATGGTGGGAACCCCTCATAATGGGCACAGCGGGTGTACAGACCCGGGAACTCAGCACAGGGATGGTGGGAACCCCTCATAATGGGCACAGCGGGTGTTTGTGGTTGGGGTCTCACCCATTTTGTCTCAGAAAGATAAAAGAAACGTAAAAATCTATTTGAATTTCAGTCACATCACAAATAAAATGCTCCTCAGGCAGGGATACTTACTTTAACCCCAGAGCTGCCCACGCACTAGTTCTTTTTTGGCACTAGATGCCTTCAGTGTTCCAGGTTAAACAATGCCCTGTGTCATTATTGTGTATATTGTGACATGTCAGGAATTTTAAAAAGTAGATTAGTGGTGGTCAACTTTCTTAATATGGGGGGCCTCTAGTTTGGCCCTTCACATCACATCACCACAAAGCCACACATAAATTTCAGTGAATATTTATTATCAGAGACAGCAAACACACAACAGGGTATAGTGAAAGACTATGGGAATGATACAAGAAATGGTCAGAGACTGCAGACATGATACAGGAGATCAGAGACTGCAGACATGATACATGAGATGGTCAGAGACTGTAGACATGATACAGGAGATGGTCAGAGACTGCAGACATGATACAGGAGATCAGAGACTGCAGACATGATACAGGAGACGATCAGAGACTGCAGACATGATACATGAGATGGTCAGAGACTGCAGACATGATACAGGAGATGATCAGAGACTGCAGACATAATACATGAGATGGTCAGAGACTGCAGACATGATACAGGAGATAATCAGAGACTGCAGACATGAAACAGGAGATGATCAGAGACTGCAGACATGATACATGAGATGGTCAGAGACTGCAGACATGATACAGGAGATGATCAGAGACTGCAGACATGATACAGGAGATGGTCAGAGACTGCAGACATGATACATGAGATGGTCAGAGACTGCAGACATGATACAGGAGATGATCAGAGACTGCAGACATGATACAGGAGATGGTCAGAAACTGAAGACATGATACAGGAGATGGTCAGAGACTGCAGACATGATACAGGAGATGGTCAGAGACTGAGGACATGATACAAGAGATGGTCAGAGACTGCAGACATGATACATGAGATGGTCAGAGACTGCAGACATGATACAGGAGATGATCAGAGACTGCAGACATGATACAGGAGATGGTCAGAAACTGAAGACATGATACAGGAGATGGTCAGAGACTGCAGACATGATACAGGAGATGGTCAGAGACTGAGGACATGATACAAGAGATGGTCAGAGACTGCAGACATGATACAAGAGATGGTCAGAGACTGCAGACATGATACAGGAGATGGTCAGAGACTGCAGACATGATACAGGAGATGGTCAGAGACTGCAGACATGATACAAGAGATGATCAGAGACTGCAGACATGATACAGGAGATGGTCAGAGACTGCAGACATGATACATGAGATGGTCAGAGACTGCAGACATGATACAGGAGATGATCAGAGACTGCAGACATGATACAGGAGATGGTCAGAAACTGAAGACATGATACAGGAGATGGTCAGAGACTGCAGACATGATACAGGAGATGGTCAGAGACTGAGGACATGATACAAGAGATGGTCAGAGACTGCAGACATGATACAAGAGATGGTCAGAGACTGCAGACATGATACAGGAGATGGTCAGAGACTGCAGACATGATACAGGAGATGAGCAAAGAAAGTGTTTCCACCGCTCAGGTTGACACTGACCCAGGTGTAAGTAGAAGTTTCAGAGCAGAAGAGCTCCAGGTGCTGGCTGAATGCTAGGCAAAGCAGGCTTGAATGGAGGAGAAGATTTGGATGCCGCACACTGGATGTAGTCAAAAAACTTCACTTTATTGAAAAAATGGGATCATCAAAACAACAAGACTGTCATGCAGAAAGTACAGGTAAGCTTACCTGTACTTTCTGCATGACAGTCTTGTTGTTTTGATGATCCCCTTTTTTCAATAAAGTGAAGTTTTTTGACTACATCCATTGTGCGGCATCCAAATCTTCTCCTCCATTCAAGCATGATACAGGAGATGGTCAGAGACTGCAGACATGATACAAGAGATGGTCAGAGAATGCAGACATGATACAGGAGATGGTCAGAGACTGCAGACATGATACAGGAGATGATCAGAGACTGAGGACATGATACAAGAGATGGTCAGAGACTGCAGACATGATACAGGAGATGATCAGAGACTGCAGACATGATACAGGAGATGGTCAGAGACTGCAGACATGATACAGGAGATGATGATCAGATGTCCATAGATGCAGTAAATGGAATAAAAAGTCCTTCCCATAGGGAAGGACACCACTGCCGCCATTTGTTTTTATAAAGGGCTGATTTTAACCTGCTAAATGTAAGTTTTCTAACTTCATTAAATTTTATTTGTGTACCCAACGGAATTACCCTATGTGGTCCTTTCTGTTCTCCCCCTTTTTTATTCCATTAACTGCATCTATGGACATCTGATCACCGTCCCTCATGAGATACACCTACATAGTTATCTACTACCTTGAGGATAGCCGGGCGTTCCTGTTCTAGCCATCTGAGGATTCCAGTGTTCATTCCCATTGGTTGTTTACACAACACAAGCCCGTTTGACTCACAGAACATATGCTCTTGTGGGTTCAAACGCTCCAGTAAGCCTCCCAATTTTAGGTGGTGGTACTTCTCACTTCAGTTACTGTACATACCCTGTTCATGGTTGGGATATTCACACAAAGTTTTTGAATATATTTTTATTTCACATGGAATTCTGAACCACACCTTGAACATTTTTCACTTGGACTTTTCCTTGGATATTTATCACTAGTTATAGTGTCCATTATTTCTGTATATGTTTCTTTTATCTTCAGTGGTGATTATTTGGGTTTAGTACCCTCTGTTTAATACACGTGTTAAGTCACGTTTTCTATAAGCGCTACACTATTTGTTTTCTTTCGTATTACTATTTATCCAATTTGCTGTGTTAGCTGCTATCTTTTTAAGGCAGCGCAAAATTACTTGTTACACCATGATACAGGAGATGATCAGAGACTGCAGACATGATACAGGAGATGGTCAGAGACTGCAAACATGATACAGGAGATGGTCAGAGACTGCAGACATGATACAGGAGACGGTCAGAGACTGCAGACATGATACAGGAGAAGGTCAGAGATTGAAGACATGATACAGGAGATGGTCAGAGACTGCAGACATGATACAGGAGATGATCAGAGACTGCAGACATGATACAGGAGATGGTCAGAGACTGCAGACATGATACAGGAGATGGTCAGAGACTGCAGACATACTACAGGAGATGGTCAGAGACTGCAGACATGATACAGGAGACGGTCAGAGACTGCAGACATGATACAGGAGAAGGTCAGAGATTGAAGACATGATACAGGAGATGGTCAGAGACTGCAGACATGATACAGGAGATGGTCAGAGACTGCAGACATGATACAGGAGATGGTCAGAGAGTGCAGACATGATACAGGAGACGGTCAGAGACTGCAGACATGATACAGGAGATGATCAGAGACTGCAGACATGATACAGGAGATGATCAGAGACTGCAGACATGATACAGGAGAGAGTCAGAGACTGCAGACATGATACATGAGATGGTCAGAGACTGCAGACATGATACATGAGATGGTCAGAGACTGCAGACATGATACATGAGATGGTCAGAGACTGCAGACATGATACAGGAGAGGGTCAGAGACTGCAGACATGATACAGGAGATGGTCAGAGAGTGCAGACATGATACAGGAGACGGTCAGAGACTGCAGACATGATACAGGAGAGAGTCAGAGACTGCAGACATGATACATGAGATGGTCAGAGACTGCAGACATGATACAGGAGACGGTCAGAGACTGCAGACATGATACAGGAGAGAGTCAGAGACTGCAGACATGATACAGGAGATGGTCAGAGAGTGCAGACATGATACAGGAGACGGTCAGAGACTGCAGACATGATACAGGAGAGAGTCAGAGACTGCAGACATGATACAGGAGATGGTCAGAGAGTGCAGACATGATACAGGAGACGGTCAGAGACTGCAGACATGATACAGGAGAGAGTCAGAGACTGCAGACATGATACATGAGATGGTCAGAGACTGCAGACATGATACATGAGATGGTCAGAGACTGCAGACATGATACATGAGATGGTCAGAGACTGCAGACATGATACAGGAGATGGTCAGAGACTGCAGACATGATACAGGAGATGGTCAGAGAGTGCAGACATGATACAGGAGACGGTCAGAGACTGCAGACATGATACAGGAGATGATCAGAGACTGCAGACATGATACAGGAGATGATCAGAGACTGCAGACATGATACAGGAGAGAGTCAGAGACTGCAGACATGATACATGAGATGGTCAGAGACTGCAGACATGATACATGAGATGGTCAGAGACTGCAGACATGATACATGAGATGGTCAGAGACTGCAGACATGATACAGGAGAGGGTCAGAGACTGTAGACATGATACAGGAGAGGGTCAGAGACTGCAGACATGAAACAGGAGATAGTCACAGACTGCAGACATGATACAAAAAATGGTCAGAGACTGCAGACATGATACAGGAGATAGTCAGAGACTGCCGACATGATACAGGAGATAGTCAGAGACTGCAGACATGATACAGGAGATAGTCAGAGACTGCAGACATCATACATGAGATTGTCAGAAACTGAAGACATGATGCATGAGATGGTCAGAGACTGCAGACATGATACAAGAGATGGTCAGAGACTTTGAACATGCTATAGGAGTTGTTGGCTACTGGAGACATACTACATGAGACTGCTAGAAATCACTACTATAACTGGTATAACAAGGCACAAGGGAAACACAAATTAGTGTCTACAGGAGCTCCAAGGGCCGCACAGAAAAGGCCAAAGGGCCACAGGTTTGGCACCAGAAATGCAGACTATTAAAGTTACTGACAGGTCCACTTTAAGCAGCCATTTTCTTCTGCACACATATCAGCTTGGAGACTAAGTATAAGATAATACATAACAATTGTATTATCTTCTTTTTGGCAGCACCCCCGTGTACAATGGAACACAGTGTTCAAGGGTGGGGCGGAGTCTGCCCACCTTACTGCATCGCAGAGTTGGCTGCTCGAGATGTGTGTCCTGCCATAGCAGTGAATGCCTGTTATTGTGTTGACGGGTATATTTTTTATTCCAACGAATATAAAAAATGCATTTCGGATGAGGACTGTAAGAAAGAGAAACTTAAAAATGGAAAATATTGAATCATTTGATTTAAAGATTAAAAGAAGTCTCTTTACTACTATAAATTTATGTGTTAATCTGAAAGCTGCAGCGTTTGAATTTCCTTGTGGTGAAATTAAATAAAAAGTTATACGCCAGTACCTGAATTTGACCTGGTATGCAGCCTTTGTACAGCAGAGCTCAGACTGGGAGAGGGATAAGCAGCACAATCAGCCAATCAACAGTGCTAGCAAGGAACATGTGGATAGGAGGAGTGAGCGGTGTCGGAAGTGGAGCTTATTAGTCTGTTGCCACTCCTTTCATTGTCCAATCACAGACTTGAGGGAGGGACAAGACCTGCTAGAGTGACTGACCCGCAGTAGAGAAAATGTAGGTCTCCTGTCCTGCCAGATAGGGCTGTGCTGTGTGGCAGAGCTGTGTTTGTCCGAAGACTGAATGGACAGACATGCAAATACTTTGGCAGGTAAAACAGCCCTCATATGTTTTTTTTTTTTTAATTACCTTTGTATTTAGCTGTATGTCTAGAGTTAAGTTTTTAAGAGGAATTCCAGGTATGGATATTTTTATATAATTACATTGGTCCAGCATTACCATTGGATCCATCCAAAGGAAGCGAGTGCTGGAGTTGGATTGAAAACTTCAAATATAGATCACTAGGTCAATGGCTGAGTTCCAGTATACCCATCAGATCCATCCAAAGGTAAAGAAAGCTGGAGCCCAACTATAGACTTCAAGTATGGATCGTCGGCTTAACACCTGGGTTCCAGCATACCCATTGCACCCATCCAAAGGTAGAGAATGCGGGAGCCCAAATGTAAACTTAAAATGTGAATCATTGGCCCAACAGTTGGGCTCCAGCATACCCTTCAGATCCATCCAAAGGTAGCGAATGCCAGAGCCCAACAGTGTTCTTTAAATATGTGAACCCAGACTTAAATATGAATCATTGGATTCCAGCATACCTATTGAATCCATCCAAAGGTAGAGACTGCCAGAAGATGACTGTAAACTTCAAATTCGAATTGTGTCAAAAGTTGGGTTCCAGCATACCCATTATATACATCCAAAGGTAGAGAATGCTGGAGCCCACATGTAAACTTCAAATAAGAATTGTTGGATTCCAGCATACCTATTGGATCCATTGAAAGGTAGAGAATGCCAATTCCCAACTGTACACTTAAAACATGGATTGTCATCTCAATGACTGGGTTCCAGCATACCCACTGGATCCATCTAAAGGTAGAGAGGGCTGAAACCAGACTGTAAACTTCAAATATGGATTGTCGGGTCAGTGCCTGGTTTCATCATACCCATCAGATCCATCCAAAGGTTGAGAATCCTGGAGCCCGAATTTAAACTTCAAATATGGATCGTTGGGTCAACAGTTGGGTTCCATCATATTCATTGGACCTATCCAGAGGTAGAGAATGCGGAAACCAAACTGTAAACTTTAAATATGAATCGTTGGCTCAACAGTTGGGTTCCAGCATACCGTTCAGATCCATCCAGAGATAGAGAATGCCAGAGCCCAACTGTGCACTTTAAATATGGATTGTCATCTCAACAACTGGGTTCCAGCATACCTATTGGATCCATCCAAAGGTAGAGACTGCTAGAAGCTGACTGCAAACTTCAAATATGAATCGTGTCAAAAGTTGGGTTCCAGCGTACCCATTAGATCCATTCAAAAAGGTAGAGAATGCTGGAGCCCACGTAAACTTCAGGCTGGGTTCACACTACTGTGAATTGGATGTGGGTTTCCCCGAATCCAATTTGCATGTCAGGAGATTGTGACTGGCTCTCTATGGAGCCCGTTCACACATCTCCAGAGCAACTCCGGTGCGAATTGCACAGGGGTCCAGTGCGTATTCTGGTCCATTTCAGGTCCAAATTAAGCCAAAAGTCAATTTCAGGTCCAAATTCAGCCAAAAATTCAGACTGAAACCGGACCTGAAACGGTGAACAGGGATGCACCGGACTGTAAACTTCAAGTTCGAATCGTGTCAAAAGTTGGGTTCCAGCATACCCATTAGATCCATCCAAAGGTAGAGAATGCTGGAGCCCACATGTAAACTTCAAATAAGAATCCTTGGATTCCAGCATACCTATTGGATCCATCGAAAGGTAGAGAATGCCAATTCCCAACTGTACACTTAAAACATGGATTGTCATCTCAATGACTGGGTTCCAGCATACTCACCAGATCCATCTAAAGGTAGAGAGTGCTGAAATCAGACTGTAAACTTCAAATATGGATTGTCGGGTCAGTGCCTGGTTTCATCATACCCATCAGATCCATCCAAAGGTAGAGAATCCTGGAGCCCGAATTTAAACTTCAAATATGGATCGTCGGGTCAACAGTTGGGTTCCACCATATTCATCGGACCTATCCAGAGGTAGAGAATGCGGAGACCAAACTGTAAACTTTAAATATAAATCGTTTGCCCAACAGTTGGGTTCCAGCATACCCTTTAGATCCATCCAGAGATAGAGAATGCCAGAGCCCAGCTGTGCACTTTAAATATGGATTGTCATCTCAACAACTGGGTTCCAGCATACCCATCAGATCCATCCAAAGGTAGAGAATGCTGGAGCCCAACTATCAACTTCAAGTATGGATAGTTGGCTTAACGGCTGGGTTCCAGCTCACCCATCGGACCCATCCAAAGGTAGAGAATGTGGGAGCCCAACTGTAAACCTAAAATGTGAATCAAAGGAAGGGGGTTTTGTTGGGGATTATAACGGTGCCACATATAAACAAGTACAGATGTTTCTTAAAAGGTATACATTTTAATACAAAGATACATAACAAGGAGATAGGGTACATAAAAGAAACAGCAGAGTTTTTAATAGTATCCAATTGATATAAGATGGTCATTGATGCATATCACGTCCCTACATGTTTCGCCAACATTGGCTTCCTCAAGGGATTGTATGGTCACCAGTGTGAACAATGGCTCTAGGATAATAACATAACCAAAAAATCAGTGATCAAATAACAAAGCATCTTATATCAATTGGATACTATGGCCAGTACCAGTTAAAAACTCTGCTGTTTCTTTTATGTAACCTATCTCCTTGTTATGTATCTTTGTAATAAAATGTATACCTTTTAAGAAATATCTGTACTTGTTTATATGTGGCACAGTTATAATCCCCAACAAAACCCCCTTCCTTTGACTTTCAATACAAGAGATGAGGTGCTGAATCACTTAAGGTCACTCAATCTACCCCCCTCTGAATTAAAATGTGAATCATTGACCCAACAGTTGGGCTCCAGCGTACCCTTCAGATCCAAGGTAGAGAGTGCCAGAGCCCAACTGTGCACTTTAAATATGGATTACCAGCTCAACTACCAGGTTCCAGCAAACTCAGTGGATCCATCCAAAGGTAGAGTATGCCAGAACCTGACTGTAAACTTCAAATATGAATTGCTGGGTCAAGAGTTGAGTTCCAGCATATCCATTAGATCCATCCAAAGGTAGGGAAAGCCAAAGCCAGAATGTAAACTTCAGTTATGGATTGTTGGGTCAACGGTTGAGTTCCAGCATACCAATTGGACTCATCCAAAGGTAGAGAATGTGGGAGCCCAACTGTAAAGTTTAAAATTGAATCGTTGGCTCAACAGTTGGCCCAGCTGTGCACTTTTAAATATGGATTGTCATCTCAATAACTGGGTTCCAGCATACCCATTTGATCCACCCAAGGATAAAGAATGTTAGAGCCCAAATGTGCACTTAAAATATAGATTGTAATCTCAATAACTAGGTTCCAGCATACCCACTGGATCCATCCAAAGGTAGAGAATACCAGAACCCAACTGTAAACTTTAAATATGAATCGTTGGCTCCACAGTTGGATTTCAGCATACTCCTCAGATTCATCTATAGGTAAAGAATGCCAGAGCCCAACTGTGCATTTATGACAAATTTGAACTGTCATCTGAACAACTGTGTTCCAGCATACCCATTGGATCCATCCAAAAAGGTAGAGAATGTCCAACTGTAAACATATAATATGGATCGGTTGGGTTACCCATGCACATGCACACCCATTAGATCTATCCAAAAGCAGTAAATATCAGAGCTTGACTGTAAACTTCAAATTATTTATTGATTCAAAGTCTTCAGCATTTAACAGAGATAAGATTGCTAACGCATTTTAACTAAAAAGCTAATGATTAAGGCTTTTAAGCTAAAACAGACAGTCAGCAGCAGTTACCAGAGACAAGACCACTAAAGTGTTTCATCTTGAAAGATTAATCATGAGCTAAGAGCTTTCCAGCCAAAAACGTGTTATGCCGCATACACACGAGCGGACTTTTCGACCGGACTGGAACGATAGTCTATCCGGCGGACTTTCGGTGGACTTTCCCAACGAACACACTTGCCTACACACGATCACACCAAAGTCCGACGGATTCGTACGTGATGACGTACGACCGGACTAAAATAAGGAAGTTGATCATCAGTAGCCAATAGCTGCCCTAGCATCGGTTTTCGTCCATCGGACTAGCATACAGACGAGCGGACTTTTTGATAGGAACTGGGTCTGGCGGAGTTCCGACGTAAAGATTTGAAACATGTTCCAGATCTAAAGTCTGTCAGATTTTCGACCGAAAAAGTCCGCTGCAGGTCCGATGAAGCCCACACACTGGTCCATCGGACCAGTCCAGTCAAAAAGTCCGCTCGTGTATATGCGGCATTAGTCTCTATGATTGCTGCAGACTTTTAACCAGTGCCATATGCTCTGGCATTCTCTACTTTTGAACAAACAAGTTTTCCTAAAGATGCTCCTGTTCGCTACTCATACTTGTTTTAAAACATTCTGGGCTTTATGTGGCTAAAAACCAGCTCAAGGCTGCAGTTACAGCCATGATTATATTGTCTTTTTTTTCAGCCAGCGGTTGGCTTTTCGATAAAAGTGATCCAGGCAGCTCTACAGTCGCTCAATCCCTTTTATAGTGGTAAGAACTGTGGTGGTTCCTGGGCCTCTCCCCTTTCTTCAGGGAGCCATAATAACTTAGGACAGTGGTTCTCAACCTTTCTAATGCCGTGACCCCTTGATAAAATTTCCCAAGTTGTGGGGACCCCTAACAGTAAAATTATTTTCGTAGCATTGGTTGCCAGCACCCAAGGCAAGACAAGTAATTTGCGCCCCTAACGCATGGACATTTAGTGCTCCCCGAGTCCCTTCTAGTCGTATAGTATTAAAACCTCTTATGGTACATTTTAGGATGTACCACTCTTTCTCTTTGTTCTCCTTTCTTTCCCTTTTATCTCTCTCTATCCTAATTTCTTGTTTTTTTTCCCCATCCCTCTCTCTAGCCATCTTTCTTGTTCTTTCACTTATTCTTTCTCTCCATTTTTCTTTGTTCCTCCCCCTCTTTTTCTCTCCCTTCCATGTATTCTCTATTTTTATTCCTTGGTGGGGAGTGGGGGGAATGGGATGAGTGGCATTGCTGGCGTGGAGTTGGGATGAGTGACAGTTCTGGTGTGGGGTGGGATCAGTGGCACTGCTGGGGGGAGTTCTGATCAAACAACTTAGGTGCTCTTGATCAAGGTCATTTGCTGATCTGAGAACTGTAGTGGGAACTTTTAATGGCAACTCTAATCACAGGTAGTGTTACTCACTCTGTCTCCAGCTTCACTGTGTCTCTAGCTCTGTGGTGTCTCGCAGCAGTGACATCTATGCCGAAATCAGGAGATAGGGTCTCCTCCAGCCCCTCCCACTTCACATTCCTCACCAGTCAGCTGACCTCTAGTCTCTGCCCCCCACCCATGCCATGACCTGAATGGGTGGCTGTGAAGAGGCTGAGTGGGCGGCCGCGGGCTCTAGGAACAGCCCAGCTGAGCGGCCACAGGCTCCAGAGAGGGCCCTGCTGGGCGGCTGCAAAAAGGCTGGGAGAGTGACGCGGGCTTCAGGAACAGCCCAGGATTTGGTGACCCCTGGCAAATCGTCAATCGACCCACGAGGGGGTCCCGACCCCCAGGTTGAGAACCACTGACTTAGGAGAACGGATGTTCCCAGACCCCCATACAATGAGTATAGCCATAAGAAATGGTCTTATATAGGTTTTGGGGCTGGGTCTCTGGGTCAGAGCTTTCACATGACTAAGTCCCCACACTCCAGTTCACAGAGGACAGGACCAATGTTCGGCAACTATCCAGCGCTACATCGGGAGAGAAACGGGAGAAAATCTTCATATTGGGAATTGGCAGCTATTTTACTTTGCCTGATAGGTAATGGAGTGGCAAGGAAGGAAAATAAGAATTAAGAAGTGAAAAGATTTAGTTTCCCTTAAAATTTTAGTAAAAATTTCATATAAAATTAGGGGGAATTGGGAAAAATGAAAAAATTTGAGTAAATGCAGAAGATGAACTTTTTTTGCTGCAGTGGCCTTTAAATGGCTCCCGAAGCCTACAGAAGCTCCCGTAAACTTCTCTCCAGGACCTATTCCTATGCCAGAAAACTGTCCACCATTAACCTCTTTTTTGAGTTTTTTTTGGAAAAATTAAAAAAAAAAGACAGTGAAAAAAATCTAATAAAACAAATTAAAGCAGCAGCAGCACACAACAAATACATAATATGAAAATCACAAATACAAAGAGCTGTAGATGAAACAAAAACCCCCTAATCAGCAGATGTTTAACCTTAAAATAACTTAAAGAGCAAAACTGAGAAGTTTCATGTCAGGGAAATGTTGTCAACAAACACATTTTTTCGGCAGTGCACATGTCTACTTTAAAGTAGTGCAGTGCTGAGTAGAAAAACATGTTCATGATCTTGAAGGGGGTAAAAAGTGGTCAATAATGGGGCCCCCAATAAGGGGGCTGCAGATTAATCTCCAAGGAATCCTTTTATTGGCTTGTAGGCTGGGCCCAGGCCTGGAGTACCCAATCAGGGAGAAGCCGCATACACGGCTCTTGATGTTTTAGTTGTTTTCCTTATTGTATATAGAATAGCAGTAATGAATGATCTCCCGAATGATGTGGGGACCCTATTTTATATTTTTTATTTTTTTATTTTTTATATTATTTGATATACTTACACAGTGGGGGGTGGAGAACTTTTGGGGGGGTGGCGAACAAACACCCCCCCGGGCTGGCGGTGGCGCGGCACTACCACCCCACCGGAGACACAGCACTAGCTGCCTTACCCCATCTAGGTAGCGAGATGCGGACAGCGGCTCTAGTGTCCCCTCCAGCACGGTGAGCGGGCCCCATCTAGGTGGCAAGATGCAGGCAGCCGCTCTGGTGTCCCCTCCTGCTTAGTGACTGGGCCCCATCTAGGTGGCGAGATGAGGGCAGCGGCTCCAGTGTACCCTCCAGTACGGTGAGCAGGCCCCATCTAGGTGGCAAGATGCGGGCAGCCGCTCCGGTGTCCCCTCCAGCACGGTGAGCGGGCTCCATCTAGGCGGCGAGATGAGGGCAGCGGTTCCAGTGTCCCCTCCATCAGGGCGGCTGGGCCCCATCTAGGTGGCGAGGTGCGAGCAGCAGCTCCGGTGTCCGCTTCTTCAGTGGCTTCCGCCATGCGTCTCCACTCTCTTCCTCCTAAGCACTGGGCGTCAAATAGGATTGCCTGGCGTTTTGGCCAATCCGGAAACAGGTCTCATGACCCGCTTCCTGATTGGCGGGGAGGAGATTTAGTGTGAAAATAGCAAATACGCATTCGCTATCTCACACAACTGGGTGGGCTTCGGGCGCAGTACTCTGCGCCCACGAGCTCACCCTTTTTTGAAGCCTATTAGAGCCTCTGGCTCTAATCATGTGCTTAAAAAACTCCCCATTCTAATTCATGGTCCGGCACCCTGTATGTAGATCAGGGGGGCTGGACAAATGGATGGGGGGGGGCGGCACCTGTGCACCCCTAATGGACAGGCTGCCACTGGTCTTACAACAGCTTAACATCTGCTTTGTATTATTATACATTATACAAATATATTATGTATTGGTAGCACTCTTCTAAAGTGGTATTGGCTGTTAGGTAAATGTATTTAGTTCCTCTGTAATCAGTGGAGCAGGGGTTGATTGATTGATTGATTAGGTCTGCTCAGTGTCTCACAGGCTGCTACTCTGATCTTCTCCCTGAATTCTAGAGGATTCTATAATTATAGCAGGAGGAGGAACAGAGTGTGCAGCCTGAATATTTATGGCACTCCAGCCATTCCCTGAGGGAGGTGTGCCCAGAAGGTGAGGGAAGAGCCCATAAATAGCCAGAGGCCTGAGGCAGGAGGAGCAGAGTTCCTGGGTCCAGCCCTGCTGGATGACCCCCGTACAGGGGCCCTGGGGCAGGATTTCTGAAAAATGTCCAGCTGTCATATGTTGGTGTGTGCAGGGGTGGACTGACCATTCAGCCACTCGGGCACTGCCCAAGGGCCCCGGGCCACTAGGGGGCCCCATCAGGGTTGCCAGCCTCAGTAAAACCATGGACAGTATGTAAAAATCTGTGTTTTTTTTACATCTGTCTCTGAAATGTCCCTTACCGACATCCTTTTGGTCTAAAAATCTCGAGATTATAGCTGCCCCACCTCTCCAGTACCTTCTCAACCAATAGAAACATGTCTGTGTATACTGTGTGTACATGTATGTGGATACTGTGTGATTGTATACTGTGTGTGTGTATACTGTGTGGCCCCATAATCTCTAATTGCTTGGGGGCCCCATAATCTCCTATTGCCCTGGGGCCCCATGAGTTGTCAGTCCGCCCCTGGGTGTGTGTGTGTCTTCCTCACTGGAGAGTGCCCAGTAGATATCGGAAGGAGACAACTGATAACCCTGTGGCTGTGTGAGTAACCGACCCCAGTGCTGGAAGTTAATAACTGTGTAAAGCTTTATTCTGGGCCAGCACTAGAGGTTCTGTGGCACATTCCTGTCAGGGCTGGGCTCAGCCCTTCCTTCTCAGAGCTGGCTGCTCAGCTGTCGGCTAATTGTCAGCGCCTATCTCTCCACAGTTACTCAGCTGTTGATGATATCCTGCTCGTCAGTCCTGCCTACTTAGGCCGTCCAGCCCAGTGGATCTCTGCCTTCGCCTTGGTCAACATCACAGAAACTCTCTCCTGCGATCCTGTTCAAGACTGGCTTTGCTGTCATCCCTTCTGGCTCCAGATCCTGCTTGCTGTTCCACTACATTGATCCCTGACTTCTGGCTTGGCTGACTATCCTTTCCGGTTACTGAACTCTGGCTATGTTTTGACTACGTTTGTTCTTTTTTACTTTTATTATTAAACAAGTGTGATTTAACTGTATTTCTGTCTCGGCCTGATTTCATGGTTTCTGACAGTTCCTTTGTGTAGCTCAGCAAGCTAGCCATTTCAGCTCCGGAAGGTTTTACCCCCTTCATGACCAGGAATTTGTTTGCTATTCGGCACTGCACTACTTTCATTTCATAATCATTCATTGTGTGATTATGACACGCTGTACTCAAATGAAATTTATATCATTTTTTTCCCACAAATAGAGCTTTCTTTTGGTTGTATTTGATCACCTCTGTTTTTTTTTTTTGCTCTATTAATTAAAAAAGAAGCATACATTTTGAAAAAATTACTTTCTGTCATAAAACAAATCCAATAAAAAATGTTTTAAAAATTAATGATTTCTTTATACATTTGGGCCAATATGTATTCTGCTACATGTTTTTGGTAAAAAAATAGCAATAAATGTATATTGATTGGTTTGCGCAAAAGTTATCGCGTGTATAAACTATAGTATATATATATATGAAGGCTTAGGCCGAAACGCGTCAGCATTTTGGATGATGTTACTGCTATAATGCTACAATTTTCTATGGAGAAGCTGTCGAGTTGCCGGCTTGCACTTTTTATGGATTCTCTGGCTGGGAAGGGGTTAACATCTAAGATGAGCAAAAGTTAAATATGTGCCTAACTATGTTTACTATGTGTAATGGGTGCTGCTTTTACTAAGGGATGTGGCGGTTTTTATTCACTAAAATGACACATCGCCGATGTCAGAAGACAGCTGTGTGTTGTTTACATACACAAAGCTCTTTCCTGTCACTCGCTCCAACGATCGACGGGTCTCAGCCTTCAATCATTGGGGGGGAACCAGTGATTGGCATGTGCTGGGGCCAGTGACAGCACAGCCGGGCGGGGACGCTCCTTACCCAGAAATGCAGAATATATATACATATATATATATATATATATATATATATATATATATATATATATATATACGTGATTCTGCGCAGCCGGTCCACACTGTAGCAGTAAAACTACAGCACGCAGTAGGCAAGTGGCTAGAGAAGAGTACTCAAAGTGTTCATTTCTTCATTTCAGGGTTATCCCATGCTCCCTCAACCCGTCCAAGTTCTACAGTATATTACCAAAAGTATTGGGATGCCTGCCTTTACACACACACATGAACTTTAACGGCATCCCAGTCTTAGTTCGTAGGGTTCAATATTGAGTTGGCCCACCCTTTGCAGCTATAACAGCTTCAACTCTTCTGGGAAGGCCATCCACAAGGTTTAGGAGTGTGTCTATGGGAATGTTTGACCATTCTTCCAGAAGCACATTTGGGGTAATTTGTGTTACTAAGCAATTGAACAGGTGTACCTAATAAAGTGGCCGGTGGGTGTATATAACAATGTAACTATGTCTTGTGAATTCTGTGCAACAGAGGGTAAAATTAATGATATTTCTGTCCAGGTTGAACGTTTTTCATTCATCCAGAATTGAATTAATCAGGAAAATACAGCATTATGATCACTAGGTGGAGCTGAAAATCATAGGCTCCACTCACTCTTCTGTGACTTGTCATGGGACTGTAGACACTAAAGTCATGAATGTGAATGAGGCCCAAGCAATTTTTATTCTTTGTTTTATGGGAAGAAATTTTGTATCGATAAATGTTAAATTTGTGTAGCTTTGGATGTATCTTTTAGTTCTGCGGTATTTTAAAGCCCTTTGATAAATGATATTGTTACTTCTTAACAAATAACAACCCCCCACCCTCCCCACAATCGGAACCTCGCCACCTATAGGAGGGGAGAACAGCGCTTCTCAGAAGTGTTTTTGCTCTCTATTGACGTTCATTTTTGGCTGATGATGGTAATCAAAATATCTGAATCGTTATTTTCCATCAGGCTGGTGGAATCATGAATACTTTTCTCTGTATTTGGTGATAAGTGACACATTTCTCATAAGAAAAGTACCTGAAAAGCCTTCACAAACATTTCAGAGGATCAAAACACAGAGACCACAATACAACCCACACACACATCACAATACAGGATGCCTTCCTTACAGCTTAAAGTGGAAATATTGAGAGGAAAATACAAGACCCGCCATTGATGAGTTGAAGGTCTGGGTAAGTTGCTGAGCCGGCATGGAACCCGTGAAGGGTCAAGTCACTTGATGCTCATATACTTGTTCTGTATATAGTGAAAATGATGGCGCCAAAATGAGTGTAGATTACATATTGCCCCAATGATAGCAGTCTTGGTAGTTCCAGGAAATCCCAATTATCATGGAAGATAACCAAAGCTAAGGCGGCCCAAATCCATGGTAATGGAAGATAAACAAAATTTTGGCTGGCCAAATCAATGGTGTTTGAAGATAACCAAAGCTTAGCCTGGCCAAATCCATGGTGATGGAAGATAAACAAAATTTTGGCTGGCCAAATCCATGGTGTTTGAAGATAACCAAAGCTTAGCCTGGCCAAATCCATGGTGATGGAAGATAACAAAAATTTAGCCTGGCCAAATCCATGGTGATGAAATATAACCAAAGCTTAGGCTGGCCAAATCCATGGTGATGGAAGATTACCAAAGCTCAGGCTGGCCAAATCCATGGTGAAGGAAGATTACCAAAGCTTAGGCTGGCCAAATCCATGGTGATGGAAGATAACCAAAGCTTAGGCTGGCCAAATCCATGGTGATGGAAGATAACCAAAGCTTACGCTGGCCAAATCTATGGTGATGGAAGATAACCAATGCTTAGGCTGGCCAAATCCATGGTGATGGCAGATAACCAAAGCTTAGGCTGGCCAAATCCATGGTGATGGAAGATTACCAAAGCTCAGGCTGTCCAAATCCATGGTGATGGAAGATAACCAAAGCTTAGGCTGGCCAAATCCATAGTGATGGAAGATAACCAAAGTTTAGGCCGGCCAATTCCATGGTTGGAAGATAACCAAAGTTTAGGCTACAAGGAAAATTGTATAATGTATGGCCAGCCTTAGTATGGCTGCTGCACCCAGGGGCCAGGACAAGAGGTGGGCACTGTGGTATATTGTGAGATGGGGGGGGCTACAAGGAGATTGGGGAGGGTGTATTTGTGTTGGGTGGGGGGAACTTGGGGGGCAGAAAGGGGTAAGAATTGTTCTAGAAGTTTTTGTTCTTGGAGGGTGGGAGGGGGGGTGCTAGGAAAGGTGATTTCTGTTGGGAGGGGGATAGGGAAGAGGATTTATGCTAGGAGGGGGGATTTGGGGTGTTTGTGCTAGAAGGGGTGATATGGTAGAGGGGGAGGGGATTTGAGATAGCAGGGGAATTTTTTTGGGGGGGATGTGCAAGTAGGGATGATTAGGGGTATTTGTGCTAGGAGTGGGCATTTGGTGTAGGTGGGGGGTGGGAAGGATGGACCTTGCTTTGTGCACTGGTGCGCAGTCATGTTGGAACAGGAAGGGGCCATCACCAAACTGTTCTCACAAAGTTGGGAGCATGAAATTGTCTAAAATGTCTTGGTATGCTGATGCCTTAAGAGTTCCCTTCACTGGAACAAAGGGGCCAAGCCCAACCCCTGAAGAAACAACCCCACGCCATAATCCCCCCCGCCACCAAATGATTTGGACCAGTGCACAAAGCAAGGTCCATAAAGACGTGGATGTGTGAGTTTGGGGTGGAGGAACTTGACTGGCCTGCACAGAGTCCTGACCTTAACCCAATAGAATGTCTTTGGGATGAATTAGAGTGAAGACTGTGAGCCAGGCCTTCTCGTCCAACATAAGTGCCTGACCTCACAAATGCGCTTCTGAAAGAATGGACAAACATTCCCATAGACACACTTCTAAACCTTGTGGACAGCCTTACCAGAAGAGTTGAAGCTGTTATAGCTGTAAAGGGTGGGCCAACTCAATATTGAACCCTATGGACTAAGACTGGGATGCCATTAAAGTTCACGTGCATGTAAAGGCAGGCGTCCCAATACTTTTGGTAATATAGTGTATGTTTAGTTTTGTGCAAGGCAAAAGCTGTAAAATCTCTACGAGGGACCGCAACATACAGGGATGTACAATGTAATACTGACATATAATCACACACATAGGTTGGACTTGATGGACTTGGTGTCTTTTTTCGACCTCACCTACTATGTAACTATGAAACTCTTGTGAGACTCTTTGAACTTTAACCACTTGCCGACCGCCGCACACCGATATACATCGGTACAATGGCAAAGGTGGGCACATGGGCGTTCATGTACGTCCCCTTTAAATGGCGGGGCTAGCGGGCGCTCGCCTGCCGCGTACAGCGTGACCGTGCCTCGATGTCCGCCGGTGTCCTGTGATCGTGTCACGGAGCCCCAGAACAGGGAAGTGCCTAGGTAAACAAGGCACTTCCCCATTCTGCCTTGTGACATGACAGAGATCACTGCTCCCTGTCATCGAGAGCAGTGATCGCTGTCATGTCCTAGTTAGCCCATCCCACTACAGTTAGAATCACTCCCTAGGACACACTTAACCCCTTGATCGCCCCCTAGTGGTTAACCGCTTCACTGCCAGTGTCATTTGCAGAGTAATCAGTGCATTTTTATAGCACTGATTGCTGTATAAATGGTCCCAAAATAGTGTCAAAAGTGTCCGATGTGTCCGCCATAATGTCGCAGTCCTGATAAAAATCGCAGATTGCCGCCATTACTAAAAAAAAAAAAATTAATAATAAAAAAGCCATAAAACTATACCCAATTTTGTAGACGCTATAACTTTTGCGCAATCCAATCAATATACGCTTATCGCGATTTTTTTTTTACCAAACATATGTAGAAGAATACATATCGGCTTAAACTGAGGAAAAAAATCGTTTTTTTTATATATTTTTTGGGGAATATTTATTACAGCAAAAAGTAAAAAATATTGCTTTTTTTTATTCAAAATTGTCGCTCTTTTTTGTTTATAGCACAAAAAAAATAAAAACCGCAGAGGTGATCAAATACAGTACCACCAAAACAAAGCTCTATTTGTGGGGAAAAAAGGACGTCAGTTTTGTTTGGGTGCAACGTCGCACGACCGCGCAATTGTCAGTTAAAGCGACGCAGTGCCGAGTTGCAAAAAAAGTGCTCTGGTCAGGAAGGGGGGTAAAATCTTCCGGGGCTGAAGCAGTTAATACTCTACCATTTGAAGCCAAATCTCTCACACCAGACAGGAATTGCACAGACAGCGATATAACATTGTCCTTGCTGGGTAGATCTCCCTTCACTTGAGTGCAACTCTCCCCAAGAGGGACGCGGACAGCAATAAAATTTCCAACCTTTCCACGCCCCCTCCAAAATGGCATAAAAACATTTTTTTTATTCACATGTATCCTGTATTTGTTTCATAACCACGTCCTGATCAAAGTACCAATCAGCACTCAGCGCTCAGACTTCCTCCCGAACAGAGAGACCCTGTATCTCATATCACAGTATAAGAAAACAAACCACAAGCCTTCCGAGTCGAAATACAACTTACCATACAGAATACAGCTACCAGGTAAGACTGAGAAACATCCACATATTTTTTTTTTTTTTATAAAACTTGACTTTTATTAAGGAAACTAGAAAGTTACATGTGTCAAAAGTCATACCGATTGTAAAAGAACTTACGAGGCAGTTACAACCTGAGATGGGAGAACACTGGTTAGGAAATCACTCTATATCAGTTTTTTTCAACCAGGGTGCCTTGACGTTTCTTCGGCAGTGCCTTCTGGCTTCTTAAATAGTGCCTTCAGGCTTCTTAAATAGTGCCTTCAGGTTTCTTATATAGTGCCTTCAGGCTTCTTAAATAGTGCCTTCAGGTTTCTTATATAGTGCCTTCAGGCTTCTTAAATAGTGCCTTCAGGCTTCTTAAATAGTGCCTTCAGGCTTCTTAAATAGTGCTTTTCAGGCTTCTTAAATAGTGCCTTCAGGCTTCTTAAATAGTGCCTTCAGGTTTCTTAAATAGTGCCTTCAGGTTTCTTATATAGTGCTTTCAGGCTTCTTAAATAGTGCCTTCAGGTTTCTTAAATTGTGCCTTCAGGCTTCTTAAATAGTGCTTTCAGGCTTCTTAAATAGTGCCTTCAGGCTTCTTAAATAGTGCTTTCAGGCTTCTTAAATAGTGCCTTCAGGCTTCTTAAATAGTGCTTTCAGGCTTCTTAAATAGTGCCTTCAGGTTTCTTAAATTGTGCCTTCAGATTTCTTAAATAGTGCCTTCAGGTTTCTTAAATAGTGCCTTCAGGTTACTTCAGGGGTGCCTTCAGGTTTCCTAAATAGTGCCTTCAGGTTTCTTAAATTGCGCCTTCGGGTTTCTTAAATAGTGCCTTCAGGTTTCTTAAATAGTGCCTTCAGGTTTCTTCAGGGGTGCCTTCAGGTTTCCTAAATAGTGCCTTCAGGTTTCTTCAGGGGTGCCCTGGCAAAATGCCTAAAATTTGCCCCAAATTTGTATACAAGCCGGTGGGTGGATGAAACCTGCCTTTTAGTTACACAAAGCCCCAGGTTTTCATGGTACACCATCGCAAACCTTTTAGCTGCCAACCTCCTAACGACCAATGACATCATCAGGAGGATGTCCGTTGCCTGCATATCATCCTTGATTGACCCTTCCTTGCTTCTCTCCATCAGCTTTGGGGTCTCATTAGCTGAGTGATGGAGGGAAAACTGAGGGACAGGAGAAACATTGGAATACTAGTCAGTACCAGGTTGCAAAAGTGTATTTGCTTTGGAGGATAAATCACCTCCAACCGCTTCAATACCGGCCACTTTCACCCCCCTTTCCTGCCCAGGCCAATTTTCAGCTTTCAGTGCTGTCTCACTTTGAATGACAATTGCGCCGTCATGAAACACTGTATCCAAACAACATTTTTATCATTTTTTTTGAGGCAGAAAGAGTTTTTTTTTATGGTATTTAATCACCACTGGGATTTTTTTATTTCTTGCTAAAAAATAAATAAATAATACCGAAAATTTTGAAAAAATATGTTTTTGTTATAAAATGTTATAAACAAGTATGGGCACTGATGGGCACTGATGAGGTGACACTGATGGGCACTGATGAGGCGACACTGATCAGCACTGATGAGGCGACACTGATGGGCACTGATGAGGTGGCACTAATATGCAGCACTCATGGGCACTGATGAGGCAGCACTGATGGGCACTGATGAGGTGGCACTAATATGCAGAACTGATGAACACTGATAGGCTGCACTGATGGCCACCGATGGCCACTGAAGAGATGGCACTGATGAGGGGGCACTAATATGCAGCACTGATGGGCACTGATAGGTGGCATGGACAGGCATGTATAAGGTGGCACTGATGAGGGGGCACTAATATGCAGCACTGATTGGCACTGATATGCAGCACTGATGAGCACTGATAGGCGGCACTGATGGGCACTAAGTGGCACAAATAGGCAACATTGATGAGCACTGATTGGCGGCACTTATGGGCACTTGTAAGTGGCACTGATGGGGGGCACTGTTGAGCACTGAAAGGCAGCACTGACTGGCATCACTGATGGGCACTGATTGGCATCACTTATGGGCACTGATTGGCATCACTGATGGGCACTGTTGGGGGCTGCACTGATGATCAGTCCCCTGATTATCTGTGCAGATCTCCCCTGTGAGTGAATGCCGCTGATCGGCTCTCCTCACATTCTGTCAGTGTGAGGAGAGGAGAGCTGATAACCGGCATTTCCTTGTTTACATGTGATCAGCTGTGATTGGACACAGCTGATCACATGGGTAAAGAGCCTTGTCAACAACTCTTTACCGAGATCGGTGGTGCGCCGTGTCCCTGGGACACGGCGCACTCTCAATAGCCGTGCCGTGTGCCAAAGTGGGATGACATCATGTGATCTCGTCCCATAATGAGAGAGCCACCTTGCTCCCATCATTTTACTATATGGCGGGTGGGAGGTGGTTAACGTTGGGTGTCCTATGTGTACTGATATTACTGCATTATGTAAAACTATCGGAATAGTTTTTACATTTAAGAATGAGGTGCCTCAAGATTGCGCATATTTGGAGGATGCCTCCAGATTGTTCATAATTTTGGAGGATGCCTCCAGATTGCCCATCATTTTGGAGGATGCCTCCAGATTGCCCATAATTTTGGAGGATGCCTCCAGATTGCCCATAATTTTGGAGGATGCCTCCAGGTTGTCCATAATTTTGGAGGGTGCCCTGAAGGGACAGACACAGAAGGGACACAATTTTGGAGGGAACAGACACTTAAGGGGCATGAAGGGATATGAAGGGAAGGGACACAGAGGGGATATGAAGGGAAGGGACACAGAAGGGATATTAAGTGAAGAGACAAAGAAGAGACATGAAGAGAAATGAAGGGAAGGGACACAGAAGGGATATGAAGGGAAGGGGCATAGAAGGGGTATGAAGGGAAGGGACATAAAAGGGACATGAAGGGAAGGGACATAGAAGGGATATGAAGGGAAGGGACATAGAAGGGATATGAAGGGAAGGGACATAGAAGGGATATGAAGGGAAGGGGCATAGAAGGGATATGAAGTGAAGGGACATAGAAGGGATATGGAGGGACGGGACATAGAAGGGATATGAAGGGAAGGGACATAGAAGGGATATAGAGGGAAGAGACATAGAAGGGATATGAAGGGAGGGGACATAGAAGGGATATGAAGGGAAGGGACATAGAAGGGGGATGAAGGGAAGGGACAAAGAAGGGATATGAAGGGAAGGGACATAGAGGGGATATGAAGGGAAGGGACATAGAAGGGATATAAAGGGAAGGGACAAAGAAGGGATATGAAGGGAAGGGACATAGAAGGGATGTGAAGGGAAGGGACATAGAAGGGATATGAAGGGAAGGGACATAGAAGGGATATGAATTAAAGGGGCATGGAAGGGATATGAAGGGACGGGGCATAGAAGGGATATGAAGTGAAGGGACATAGAAGGGATATGGAGGGACAGGACATAGAAGGGATATGAAGGGAAGGGACATAGAAGGGATATAGAGGGAAGAGACATAGAAGGGATATGAAGGGAAGGGACATAGAAGGGATATGAAGGGAAGGGACATAGAAGGGATATGAAGGGAGGGGACATAGAAGGGATATGAAGGGAAGGGACATAGAAGGCACATGAAGGGAAGGGACATAGAAGGGATATGCAGGGAAGGGGCATAGAAGGGATATGAAGGGAAGGGACATAGAAGGGATATGAAGGGAAGGGACATAGAAGGGATATGAAGGGAAGGGGCATAGAAGGGACATGAAGGGAAGGGACATAGAAGGGATATGAAGGGAAGGGACATAGAAGGGATATGAAGGGAAGGGGCATAGAAGGGACATGAAGGGAAGGGACATAGAAGGGATATGAAGGGAAGGGACATAGAAGGGACATGAAGGGAAGGGACATAGAAGGGATATGAAGGGAAGGGACATAGAAGGGATATAAAGGGAAGGGACACAGAAGGGATATAAAGGGAAGGGACATAGAAGGGATATGAAGGGAAGGGGGATAGAAGGGATATGAAGGGAAGGGACACAGAAGGGATATGAAGGGAAGGGACATAGAAGGGATATGAAGGGAAGGGACATAGAAGGGACATGAAGGGAAGGGCCATAGAAGGGACATGAAGGGAAGGAACATAGAAGGGATATGAAGGGAAGGGGCATAGAAGGGATATGAAGGGAAGGGACAGAGAAGGGATATGAAGGGAAGGGACATAGAAGGGATATGAAGGGAAGGGACATAGAAGGGATATGAAGGGAAGGGACATAGAAGGGATATGAAGGGAAGGGACATAGAAGGGATATGAAGGGAAGGGACACAGAAGGGATATAAAGGGAAGGGACATAGAAGGGATATGAAGGGAAGGGGGATAGAAGGGATATGAAGGGAAGGGACACAGAAGGGATATGAAGGGAAGGGACATAGAAGAGATATGAAGGGAAGGGACATAGAAGGGATATGAAGGGAAGGGGCATAGAAGGGATATGAAGGAAAGGGGCATAGAAGGGATGTTAAGGGAAGGGACATAGAAGGGATATGAAGGGAAGGGGCATAGAAGGGATATGAAGGGAAGGGACATAGAAGGGATATGAAGGGAAGGGACATAGAAGGGACATGAAGGGAAGGGACATAGAAGGGATATGAAGGGAAGGGACATAGAAGGGAAGGGACATAGAAAGGATATGAAGGGAAGGGACATAGAAGGGATATGAAGGGAAGGGACATAGAAGGGGGATGAAGGGAAGGGACAAAGAAGGGATATGAAGGGAAGGGACATAGAGGGGATATGAAGGGAAGGGACATAGAAGGGATATAAAGGGAAGGGACAAAGAAGGGATATGAAGGGAAGGGACATAGAAGGGATGTGAAGGGAAGGGACATAGAAGGGATATGAAGGGAAGGGACATAGAAGGGATATGAATTAAAGGGGCATGGAAGGGATATGAAGGGACGGGGCATAGAAGGGATATGAAGTGAAGGGACATAGAAGGGATATGGAGGGACAGGACATAGAAGGGATATGAAGGGAAGGGACATAGAAGGGATATAGAGGGAAGAGACATAGAAGGGATATGAAGGGAAGGGACATAGAAGGGATATGAAGGGAAGGGACATAGAAGGGATATGAAGGGAGGGGACATAGAAGGGATATGAAGGGAAGGGACATAGAAGGCACATGAAGGGAAGGGACATAGAAGGGATATGCAGGGAAGGGGCATAGAAGGGATATGAAGGGAAGGGACATAGAAGGGATATGAAGGGAAGGGACATAGAAGGGATATGAAGGGAAGGGGCATAGAAGGGACATGAAGGGAAGGGACATAGAAGGGATATGAAGGGAAGGGACATAGAAGGGATATGAAGGGAAGGGGCATAGAAGGGACATGAAGGGAAGGGACATAGAAGGGATATGAAGGGAAGGGACATAGAAGGGACATGAAGGGAAGGGACATAGAAGGGATATGAAGGGAAGGGACATAGAAGGGATATAAAGGGAAGGGACACAGAAGGGATATAAAGGGAAGGGACATAGAAGGGATATGAAGGGAAGGGGGATAGAAGGGATATGAAGGGAAGGGACACAGAAGGGATATGAAGGGAAGGGACATAGAAGGGATATGAAGGGAAGGGACATAGAAGGGACATGAAGGGAAGGGCCATAGAAGGGACATGAAGGGAAGGAACATAGAAGGGATATGAAGGGAAGGGGCATAGAAGGGATATGAAGGGAAGGGACAGAGAAGGGATATGAAGGGAAGGGACATAGAAGGGATATGAAGGGAAGGGACATAGAAGGGATATGAAGGGAAGGGACATAGAAGGGATATGAAGGGAAGGGACATAGAAGGGATATGAAGGGAAGGGACACAGAAGGGATATAAAGGGAAGGGACATAGAAGGGATATGAAGGGAAGGGGGATAGAAGGGATATGAAGGGAAGGGACACAGAAGGGATATGAAGGGAAGGGACATAGAAGAGATATGAAGGGAAGGGACATAGAAGGGATATGAAGGGAAGGGGCATAGAAGGGATATGAAGGAAAGGGGCATAGAAGGGATGTTAAGGGAAGGGACATAGAAGGGATATGAAGGGAAGGGGCATAGAAGGGATATGAAGGGAAGGGACATAGAAGGGATATGAAGGGAAGGGACATAGAAGGGACATGAAGGGAAGGGACATAGAAGGGATATGAAGAGAAGGGACATAGAAGGGAAGGGACATAGAAAGGATATGAAGGGAAGGGGCATAGAAGAGATATGAAGGGAAGTGGCATAGAAGGGATATAAGGGAAGGGACATAGAAGGGATATAAGGGAAGGTTCATAGTAGGGATATGAAGGGAAGGGGCATAGAAGGGATTTGAAGGGAAGGGGCATAGAAAGGATATAAGGGAAGGGACATAGAGGGGATATAAGGGAAGGGGCATAGAAGGGATATGAAGGGAAGGGACATAAAAGGGATATAAAGGGAAGGGACATACAAGGGGGATGAAGGGAAGAGGCACAGAAGGGATACGAAGGGAAGGGACATAGAAGGGACATGAAGGGAAGGGACATAGAAGGGATATGAAGGGAAGGGACATAGAAGGGACATGAAGGGAAGGGACATAGAAGGGATATGAAGGGAAGGGACATAGAAGGGATATGAAGGGAAGGGACATAGAAGGGACATGAAGGGAAGGGACATAGAAGGGATATGAAGGGAAGGGACATAGAAGGGATATGAAGGGAAGGGACACAGAATGGATATAAAGGGAAGGGACACAGAATGGATATAAAGGGAAGGGACATAGAAGGGTTATGAAGGGAAACGACATAGAAGGGATATGAAGGGAAGGGACATAAAAGGGATATGAAGGGAAGGGACATAGAAGGGATATGAAGGGAAGGGACATAGAAGGGATATGAAGGGAAAGGGCATAGAAGGGATATAAAGGGAAGGGACATAGAAGGGATATGAAGGGAAAGGGCATAGAAGGGTTATAAAGGGAAGGGACATAGAAGGGATATGAAGGGAAGGGACATAGAAGAGATATGACGGGAAGGGACATAGAAAGGACATAGAAGGGATATGAAGGGAAGGGACATAGAAGGGATATGAAGGGAAGGGACATAGAAGGGATATGAAGAGAAAGGGCATAGAAGTGATATAAAGGGAAGGGACATAGAAGAGGTATGAAGGGAAGGGACATAGAAGGGATATGAAGGGAAGGGACATAAAAGGGGGATGACGGGAAGGGACATAGAAGGGACATAGAAGGGATATGAAGGGAAGGGACATAGAAGGGATATGAAGGGAAGGGACATAGAAGGGATATGAAGGGAAAGGGCATAGAAGGGATATAAAGGGAAGGGACATAGAAGGGATATGAAGGGAAAGGGCATAGAAGGTATATAAAGGGAAGGGACATAGAAGGGATATGAAGGGAAGGGACATAAAAGGGGGATGAAGGGAAGGGACATAGAGGGGACATGAAGGGAAGGGACATAGAAGGGATATGAAGGGAAGGGACATAGAAGGGGGATGAAGGGAAGGGGCACAGAAGGGATATAAAGGGAAGGGACATAGAAGGGATATGAAGGGAAAGGGCATAGAAGGGTTATAAAGGGAAGGGACATAGAAGGGATATGAAGGGAAGGGACATAGAAGAGATATGACGGGAAGGGACATAGAAAGGACATAGAAGGGATATGAAGGGAAAGGGCATAGAAGTGACATAAAGGGAAGGGACATAGAAGGGGTATGAAGGGAAGGGACATAGAAGGGATATGAAGGGAAGGGACATAAAAGGGGGATGACGGGAAGAGACATAGAAGGGACATAGAAGGGATATGAAGGGAAGGGACATAGAAGGGATATGAAGGGAAGGGACATAGAAGGGATATGAAGGGAAAGGGCATAGAAGGGATATAAAGGGAAGGGACATAGAAGGGATATGAAGGGAAAGGGCATAGAAGTGACATAAAGGGAAGGGACATAGAAGGGGTATGAAGGGAAGGGACATAGAAGGGATATGAAGGGAAGGGACATAGAAGGGACATAGAAGGGATATGAAGGGAAGGGACATAGAAGGGATATGAAGGGAAGGGACATAGAAGGGATATGAAGGGAAAGGGCATAGAAGGGATATAAAGGGAAGGGACATAGAAGGGATATGAAGGGAAAGGGCATAGAAGGTATATAAAGGGAAGGGACATAAAAGGGATATGAAGGGAAGGGACATAAAAGGGGGATGAAGGGAAGGGACATAGAGGGGACATGAAGGGAAGGGACATAAAAGGGATATAAAGGGAAGGGACATAGAAGGGGGATGAAGGGAAGGGGCACAGAAGGGATATGAAGGGAAGGGACAGAGAAGGGGGATGAAGGGAAGGGGCACAGAAGGGATATGAAGGGAAGGGACATAGAAGGGACATGAAGGGAAGGGACATAGAAGGGATATGAAGGGAAGGGACATAGAAGGGATATGAAGGGAAGGGACATAGAAGGGACATGAAGGGAAGGGACATAGAAGGGATATGAAGGGAAGGGACATAGAAGGGATATGAAGGGAAAGGGCATAGAAGGGATATAAAGGGAAGGGACATAGAAGGGATATGAAGGGAAAGGGCATAGAAGGGTTATAAAGGGAAGGGACATAGAAGGGATATGAAGGGAAGGGACATAGAAGAGATATGACGGGAAGGGACATAGAAAGGACATAGAAGGGATGTGAAGGGAAGGGACATAGAAGGGATATGAAGGGAAGGGACATAGAAGGGATATGAAGGGAAAGGGCATAGAAGTGATATAAAGGGAAGGGACATAGAAGAGGTATGAAGGGAAGGGACATAGAAGGGATATGAAGGGAAGGGACATAAAAGGGGGATGACGGGAAGGGACATGGAAGGGACATAGAAGGGATATGAAGGGAAGGGACATAGAAGGGATATGAAGGGAAGGGACATAGAAGGGATATGAAGGGAAAGGGCATAGAAGGGATATAAAGGGAAGGGACATAGAAGGGATATGAAGGGAAAGGGCATAGAAGGGTTATAAAGGGAAGGGACATAGAAGGGATATGAAGGGAAGGGACATAGAAGAGATATGACGGGAAGGGACATAGAAAGGACATAGAAGGGATATGAAGGGAAAGGGCATAGAAGGTATATAAAGGGAAGGGACATAAAAGGGATATGAAGGGAAGGGACATAAAAGGGGGATGAAGGGAAGGGACATAGAGGGGACATGAAGGGAAGGGACATAAAAGGGATATAAAGGGAAGGGACATAGAAGGGGGATGAAGGGAAGGGGCACAGAAGGGATATGAAGGGAAGGGACAGAGAAGGGGGATGAAGGGAAGGGGCACAGAAGGGATATGAAGGGAAGGGACATAGAAGGGACATGAAGGGAAGGGACATAGAAGGGATATGAAGGGAAGGGACATAGAAGGGATATGAAGGGAAGGGACATAGAAGGGACATGAAGGGAAGGGACATAGAAGGGATATGAAGGGAAGGGACATAGAAGGGATATGAAGGGAAGGGACACAGAATGGATATAAAGGGAAGGGACACAGAATGGATATAAAGGGAAGGGACATAGAAGGGATATGAAGGGAAACGACATAGAAGGGATATGAAGGGAAGGGACATAAAAGGGATATGAAGGGAAGGGACATAGAAGGGATATGAAGGGAAGGGACATAGAAGGGATATGAAGGGAAAGGGCATAGAAGGGATATAAAGGGAAGGGACATAGAAGGGATATGAAGGGAAGGGACATAGAAGAGATATGATGGGAAGGGACATAGAAAGGACATAGAAGGGATATGAAGGGAAGGGACATAGAAGGGATATGAAGGGAAGGGATATGAAGGGAAAGGGCATAGAAGTGATATAAAGGGAAGGGACATAGAAGAGGTATGAAGGGAAGGGACATAGAAGGGATATGAAGGGAAGGGACATAAAAGGGGGATGACGGGAAGGGACATAGAAGGGATATGAAGGGAAGGGACATAGAAGGGGGATGAAGGGAAGGGGCACAGAAGGGATATAAAGGGAAGGGACATAGAAGGGATATGAAGGGAAAGGGCATAGAAGGGTTATAAAGGGAAGGGACATAGAAGGGATATGAAGGGAAGGGACATAGAAGAGATATGACGGGAAGGGACATAGAAAGGACATAGAAGGGATATGAAGGGAAAGGGCATAGAAGTGACATAAAGGGAAGGGACATAGAAGGGGTATGAAGGGAAGGGACATAGAAGGGATATGAAGGGAAGGGACATAAAAGGGGGATGACGGGAAGGGACATAGAAGGGATATGAAGGGAAGGGACATAGAAGGGATATGAAGGGAAGGGACATAGAAGGGATATGAAGGGAAAGGGCATAGAAGGGATATAAAGGGAAGGGACATAGAAGGGATATGAAGGGAAAGGGCATAGAAGTGACATAAAGGGAAGGGACATAGAAGGGATATGAAGGGAAGGGACATAAAAGGGGGATGACGGGAAGGGACATAGAAGGGACATAGAAGGGATATGAAGGGAAGGGACATAGAAGGGATATGAAGGGAAGGGACATAGAAGGGATATGAAGGGAAAGGGCATAGAAGGGATATAAAGGGAAGGGACATAGAAGGGATATGAAGGGAAAGGGCATAGAAGGTATATAAAGGGAAGGGACATAAAAGGGATATGATGGGAAGGGACATAAAAGGGGGATGAAGGGAAGGGACATAGAGGGGACATGAAGGGAAGGGACATAGAAGGGATATGAAGGGAAGGGACATAGAAGGGGGATGAAGGGAAGGGGCATAGAAGGGATATGAAGGGAAGGGACATAGAAGGGGGATGAAGGGAAGGGGCACAGAAGGGATATGAAGGGAAGGGACTCTGGAATTCCTTCGCTTTGGTTTAATGAAGATCATCCTCTTATGTTCAGAATTGTTTGTTGCCGATCAGAAGAACGCTGCAAGTAAAACATATTCATTCATTTATAATATTTTTTTGTCCACAAATATCTGTAATATAGCAGATGTGGACCTCACAGTGAAAAGTTTGGGGACCCCACTGTACCAAATCAAGGCACCAGCATTACAATTACAATGTACAGTTACAGTACAATGTACAGTCTGATCACTCTGATCACTCGGGGGGGGGGGGGGGGGGACTGAGGAAATGAGACAAAGTTACAATTTACAGTCTGATCACTGGGGGGGGGAGTGATTGAAGAAATGTGACAACGTTACAATGTACAGACTGATCACTGGGGGAGGGGAGACTGAAGAAATGAGACAAAGTTACAATAGACAGTCTGACCCCGGAGGGGGGGGGGCTGGGGGAGGAGACTGGGGAAATGAGACAGTTATAATGGACAGTCTGATCACCGGGTGAAGGGGAGATTGAGGAAATGATACAACGTTACAATGTACAGACTGATCACTTGGGGAGGGGAGACTGAAGAAATGAGACAAAGTTACAATAGACAGTCTGATCACTGGGGGGGGAGGAGACTGGGGAAATGAGACAAAGTTACAATGTATAGTCTGATCACTGGGGGAGGGGAGACTGAGGAAATGCTTCATTCTGCCTGCAGCAGACGAATCACATCAGCTGAGGGACTGAAAGTCATGGACGGCTTTTTATTAATATAAATAGTTTAAAAATATTTATTATAGAAAAGTATTATTTTTAAACATATAACATTAGTAGAAGTATTAGGATTGGTTCTTGGTGAAGTGAACAGTTTCACACCCTGTTGGGTCTCCAGATGCAAGTGAAAGTTGTTTTAGCTTCTACTTTTTTTGGGAATTGATTCCTCTTTTGTGCAGATTTTGTTCCTCTTTCTATTCTCGTGTCTAGCTGTGGAAGATCACAGATACAACGTTTTCTATCCTCTGCAATCCTTATTCGGAATGGCCGATCGACCATTTATAGAGGGCTTTTCAAGCGCCTCCCGAATGAAAGATGGAGAATGACAAATTCAATGGTAAAGCTGAACCCCAGAGACAAAGGAGTCTACGTATCAAACGTTTGTTCAGCGAATGTAACACATACCCGCACAGTTTCAATGAAACGTGCCCTGTCCTCTGTTATATAATTATCCCGTATGATTAATTATCCCGTATCAGGCTCCACCCACTACAGGATGCCAGCAGAAAACTACAGGAGGGGGAGGAGACAAGACCCGTCATTTCGTTTATCTGAAATTATTTACCAAATTGCCAACACATGACTGTACAGGTAGACTGTATTGGGCCCTCTTTACATTAAGGGGCCCCATAGAAGCTGCATGGTTTGCTATAGAAATAGTTCCATACTGTATATATACACGGTACAAAGTCTCAAAGAACATAGCCCTACTAGCCAACCAAGAGCCAGTTGGACCTGTCTCTGCAATACATGTGACTGTCACAGAGGTTCATCCGTATACATACATTATATTACCAAAAGTATTGGGACACCCGCCTTTACAGGCACATGAACTTTAATGGCATCCCAGTCTTAGTCCGTAGGGTTCAATATTGAGTTGGCTCCGCCCTTTGCAGCTATAACAGCTTCAACTCTTCTGGGAAGGCCGTCCACAAGGTTTAGGAGTGTGTCTATGGGAATGTTTGACCATTCTTCCAGAAGCGCGTTTGGGAGGTCAGGCACTGATGTTGGACGAGAAGGCCTGGCTCGCAGTCTCTGCTCTAATGGGTTGAGGTCAGGACTCTGTGCAGGCCAGTCAAGTTCCTCCACCCCAAACTCGCCCATCCATGTCTTTATGCACCTTGCTTTGTGCACTGGTGCGCAGTCATGTTGGAACAGGAAGAGGCCATCCCCAAACTGCTCCCACAAAGTTGCGAGCGTGAAATTGTCCAAAACGACTTGCTTATTGCAATATAAAAGATAAAATCTATGCACTTAAAAACATAGGTGAATCACAAAACTTCCTCCAGTACAGAACTCTGAACAGGGTCACATCCGAGCGCTGGGGTTGATGAAATATCCACAGGATGGATGGATGCGCAGACTCCACAGATGCCAGCTCATCAAGCAGCTGCCGACAGGCTGCGAGCGAGCCGCTTACTGACTCCAAGATTGGCCGGTCAGGACAAAGCTGTGGGCACCTCCAACATCGAGAAGTACATCTACAAAAAGGTGATGTAGAGAACCCTATTAACTCCAAAGAACCTAGAGATTTTTCTATTAAATTCATCACCAATTATAATAGTCAATATTGGTCAATCAAAAACACAATCAAGAAATTTTGGCCAATATTGTTACAGGATCCAGAGCTATCCAAGACATTGCCTACTGGACCCAATACTGTATTCAG
Source organism: Aquarana catesbeiana (assembly GCF_042186555.1). NCBI lineage: Eukaryota > Metazoa > Chordata > Amphibia > Anura > Ranidae > Aquarana > Aquarana catesbeiana. The sequence continues at coordinate 12,458,243 of NC_133333.1, read as the reverse complement.
AAGGGCAAGAAACATTAAGAATTGTATAGCACCAAGTCCATAGTAAATTTGCTGTCCCCTCAAAATAACTCAATACACAGCCATTAATGTCTAAACCACTGGCAACAAAAGTGAGTAAATGGGAAAAAAATGCAGCGCTAAGAAGTAATAGGAAGTTAGGGTGTAGTGAAACAATTAAGTAAGAGATGCTGTACTGAACAGTAAAGCATATGTGCAAAAACCATAAGTGAAATGAAATGAACAAACACAGTATAAAGTGTCCACATATGGTAAATGGATGATTCCAAACTCAAATTATTAAGAGGAACTGGTATGGACCAAAAAATGATGTGAAACTAGAAAATAAAGTCAATGGTGCACGGTGTGGATCTGTGACTGAGTCAACAACGGGGTACAGAACTTCCGTAGCTGTAAACCAACATCTCGATATGGGGCATCAGAATGAAAACATCAGGAAGTAAGATAAGATGGGTACTCTTACCAGATGACGTGGACTCCACTGTCATATGACATGGAGTCAATAGTGCATGGAGCCAAACCTAGGCTGGAAAACGATATCCGGAACGGTGGAACCTCTGTCTCACTTCTCGACTTCTCTGGTGGGGTGAAGAAACATCAGGAAGGGCCGCCAACTGGATATCAGCCAATAGACCTCAAGGATGTGTTCCAAGGAGAAGCCGGGGACAGATTTTATCCAGACCCCGTGATGGAAGTAGGGCTACTGGAAGGCAGTTTCTTGCATCGGGATAATATGCAAATAAAAAATAAAAAGCTTCTGCATAGTGCAGGTAAACCAGGGATTTTTATTTCTAAAAATACCATACAAAAAATGGATAAAAGTGATCACAATTAAACAACATGCCCCTGTTGAAGACCCCCTTGGTCGAAACGCGTCGGACGATCTCCCCTTCCTTACGCTGCTTAGATTTTATTTTAATTGTGATCACTTTTATCCATTTTTTATCCAAATTGAAAACCGGAACCGGGCTCTCTAGACTCTCACCTTAAATAAGGTAAATACAGGCATCAATCAGGCTCTTAATTAGATGTTGTATGGTGCCGTTCAGGTGGGGACCTCTCTGGTGGTGTAGCGGTATTCTCAATATGGAGCACCTGACTCCTGCTGTGAACTGCTCTTACTTAATTGTTTCACTACACCCTAACTTCCTATTACTTCTTAGCGCTGCATTTTTTTCCCATTTACCAGTTATTGTTTGTCACAATGTATGCAGCTGCTGGCTCACATATATTTTATTTTTGCTATTAGAGCGCAGTGTTTTCTTATTCTCTTGTAACAAAAGTGAGTACACATCTAAGTGAAAATGTCCAAATTGGGCCAAAAGTATCAATATTTTGTGCGGCCACCATTATTTTCCAGCACTGCCGTAACCCTCTTGGGCATGGAGTTCACAGAGCTTCACAGGTTGCCACTGGAGTCCTCTTCGACTCCTCCATAATGACATCACGGAGCTGGTGGATGTTAGAGACCTTGCGCTCCACCACCTTCTGTTTGAGGATGTCCCACAGATGCTCAATAGGATTTAGGTCTGGAGACATGTTTGGCCAGTCCATCACTTTTACCCTCAGCTTCTTTAGCAAGGCAGTGGTCCCCTTGGAGGTGTGTTTGGGGTCGGTATCATGTTGGAATACTGCCCTGCGGCCCAGTCTCCGAAGGGAGAGGATCATGCTCTGCTTCAGTATACCACAATACATGTTGGCATTCATGGTTCCCTCAATGATCTGTAGCTCCCCAGTGCCGGCAGCACTCATGCAGCCCCAGACCATGACACTCCCACCACCATGCTTGACTGTAGACAAGACACACTTGTCTTTGTACTCCTCACCTGGTTGCCACCACACACACTTGACACCATCTGAACCAAAAAAGTTTATCTTGGTTTCATCAGACCACAGGACATGGTTCCAGTAATCCATGTCCTTAGTCTACTTGTCTTCAGCAAACTGTTTGAGGGCTTTCTTGTGCATCATCTTTAGAAGAGGCTTCCTTCTGGGACGACAGCCATGCAGACCAATTAGATGCAGTGTGCGACGTATGGTCTGAGCACTGACAGGCTGACCCCCCCACACCTTCAACCTCTGCATCAATGCTGGCAGCACTCATACGTCTATTTCCCAAAGACAACCTCTGGATGTGATGCTGAGCATGTGCACTCAACTTCTTTGGTGGACCATGGTGAGGCCTGTTCTGAGTGGAACCTGTCCTGTTATACCGCTGTATGGTTTTGGCCACCGTGCTGCAGCTCAGTTTCAGGGTCTTGGCAATCTTCTTATAGCCTAGGCCGTCTTTATGTAGAGCAACAATTCTTTTTTTTCAGATCCTCAGAGAGTTTTTTGCCATGAGGGGCCATGTTAAACTTCCAGTGACCAGTATGAGAGAGTGAGAGCGATAACACCAAATTTAACACACCTGCTCCCCATTCACACCTGAGACCTTGTAACACTAACAAGGTCACGGTCACGGGGAGGGAAAATGGCTAATCGGGCCCAATTTGGACATTTTCACTTAGGGGTGTACTCACTTTCGTTGCCAGCGGTTTAGACATTTATGGCTGTGTGTTGAGTTATTTTGAGGGGACAGCAAATTTACACTGTTATACAAGCTGTACACTCACTACTTTACATTGTAGCAAAGTGTCATTTCTTCAGTGTTGTCACATGAAAAGATAGAATAAAATATTTACAAAAATGTGAGGGGTGTACTCACTTTTGTGAGATACTCTATATGCATCCCAATTGGGTTGTATGTGGCTAAAGTTCTACCTGTTGTCATACAAAAGTTGTGCAAAATATATTCTCTTATCGATATCTAATATACCACTATCATCAATTTTATACAGGTGGATATACTTATTATCATCAAGTAGTTTAGTATATTGCTGGTATGTGTAGTTTTATTTATATAAAGAATTTTCAATCAATTTATTGTATAAAAAATTAATTTATAACTTATAATTTTTAAAATAAATATTTATGTCTCTATATAAATCCATTATATTATTATCCTTTGAAAAACTGACAGCGATCGTTTTTAAATTATACAATCACTTTCATTTGTTTTGAAGCTATATCATTAATCAACGAATAAATAAACGAACAAATTAATATATTCATACCATCTACGGCACACTAGGGGTTAAAAAGTTATTCGAAAAAAAAAAATAAAGCAATCTGCTAAAAAGCCATCTGGTAAAAAGGAATCTACTAAAAAGAAAACACATGAACGAATTGCATAACAATAAAAAACATATGAATATATGATTTTTATTAATATATATATTCTTTTTATTGTTTTTTATCTATATATATGTTTTAATATATATATTTTTTGTATATAGTCATAAAGCAAGTCGATTTTTTTACTATATGTAGTTGCCATACATTATTCCCTGTATGCTTCCAGTGGAAGCATAATGATTTGAGAGTAAAGGGTTAAAACTCTATACATTTGATCGTAGCTACAAAACGGCTCCCTGGACAACACAGAGCGGACCTGAAGAAGGAGGCCACGCCCTCGTTGTCCTGGGAGCCACAACAGGCGTCCCCTGTCAGCTTGTTCCATCTGAGCTCTCCCTAGGCTAAGTGTTGGAGGCGCCCACAGCTTTGTCCTGACCGGCCGATCATGGAGTCCCGTGAGCGGCCCGCTCACAGCCTGTCAACAGCTGCTTGATGAGCCGGTGTTATCTCTCGGATGTGACCCTGTTCAGGATTCTGTACCGGAGGAAGTTTTGACGCTTGTGATTCAACTACGTTTGTAAGTGTAACGATTTTATCTTTTATATTCCAATAAACAAGGCATTTTGGACAATTTCATACTCCCAACTTTGTGGGAACAGTTTGGGGATGGCCCCTTCCTGTTCCAACATGACTGCTCACCAGTGCACAAAGCAAGGTTCATAAAGACATGGATGAGCGAGTTCGGGTGGAGGAACATGACTGGTCTGCACAGAGTCCTGACCGATAGAACACCTTTGGATGAATTAGAGAGGAGACTGCGAGCCAGGCCTTCTCGTCCAACATCAGTTGGACCTCACAAACCTCACGAATGCCCATTCCCATAGACACCCTCCTAAACCTTGTGGACGGCCTTCTCAGAAGAGTTGAAGCTGTTATAGCTGAAAAGGGTGGGGCCAACTTCATATTAAACCCTACGGACTAATGCCGCGTAGACACGGTCAGATTTTCCCGATGGGAAATGTTCGATGGGAGCTTGTTGTTGGAAATTCCGACTGTGTGTAGGCTCCATCAGACATTTTCCGTCGGAATTTCCGACAAACAAAATTTGAGATCTGGATCTCACATTTTACCGACAACAAAATTCGTTCAGGTAAATTCCGATCGTGTGTACACAATTCCGACGCACAAAGTTCCCACGCATGCTCGGGAATCAAGCAGAAGAGCCGCACTGGCTATTGAACTTCATTTTTCTCGGCTTGTCGTACGTGTTGTACGTCACCGCGTTCTTGGCGTTCAGAATTTCCGACAAGATTTGTGCGACCGTGTGTATGCAAGACAAGTTTGAGCCAACATCCGTCGGGAAAAAAACATGGATTTTGTTGTCGGAATGTGCGATCGTGTGTACGAGGCATAAGACTGGGATGCCCTTAAAGTTCATGTGCGTGTAAAGGCAGGCGTCCCAATACTTTTGACAATATAGTGTATATGCCCCTTTTTAACCATTGAAACCACTAAGCAACTTATTCACTCCCTTGTTATCTCTCGCTTTGACTATTGTAACTCTCTTTTCATTGTTTTTCCTCTCCATAGGCTATCGCCCTCTTCAGTCTATCATGAATGCCACCGCCAGACTCGTTCACCTTACCCACCACTCAGTGTCCGCCACCCCTCTTTGCCAATCCCTCCGCTGGCTTCCCATTGCCCAAAGAATAGAATTTAAAACACTAACAATAACATACAAAGCCATTTCCAACTCTGCCCCGGGGCTACATCGCCAATCCTATCTCCAAATATCACCCAAACTGTCCTCTCCGCTCCTCCCAACACCTGCTGCTTGCTAGCTCCCTTGTCTCCTCCTCCCATGCTTGTCTCCAGGACTTCTCCAGAGCTTCTCCCATCCTCTGGAACTCACGAACCCAAACTGTCTGGTTATCTCCTGCTATGTCCTTTTTTTTTTTTCCTTTTTGGCGATCTCTGAAAACTCATCTTTGCCTTCAGCTAACAACCGAATCTTCTACTTCCCTCATCAGTTCATCCCTCACGGTTACTACCTTTTTGTTTCACCAGCCTCTCCCTATTGGATTGTAAGCTCCCAAGAGCAGGGCCCTCCTAACCCTCTTGTATTGAATTGTAATGTTGCTGTATTGTTTCCCTTCCTGTTGTAAAGCACTGCGCAAACTGTTGCACAATATAAATCCTGTAAATAATAATAATGTATAGAAACTGCTAGGAATGAGCAAAACTGAGAAGTTTAATTTACTTAAAATTTCAGTAAAAATTGGTTGATTTTGTAATGTTTGCAGTATTTTATTCACAGCAATTTTCAGCATACAAAATGTTGTTTTACCAAGTAGGGAGTAATATAAACAGTTACCTATTGACACATTTTTGTCTTTACATTTCCTGTATGATACTGTACAACTAATTTCCTTTTATCTCCTGTTAGCACTCAGTATTAGGTTAAGTTCTCACCAAGCGTGACTGAGCGTGCATGCGTTTCTGCTCATCGCATGTAGGGCAGCCCGTTCATCTCAATGGGTTGCCTTATGCACCAGAAACACAGAAAAGAAGTCCCAGACCCTTTTCCAAAGATGCGTCACACTGAACTGCATGGCACCGCCACGCGTCTTCTAAAGAGCAGGGTGGTTCTGAGCGTGTAGGGATAGTGTGCAATTCTGTTCCCAACATGCAAAGGACTGAACCTAGCCCTAAAAGAAACAGCACATGTGTGACAGGAGTCACTTTGGGGGGGCTTGAGGAACCCAGAATACCTTAGAGAGCTCTGGAAACTCCTTGTCCAGCTCCCTCCACCCCTCCTATGTGTAAGTAACCCTGTGTCTATTAGGGCCACGGGGTGAACGAGAACCCCAGTCTGATCTGCTGCTGGGGAGGAAGGATGACCTCTGTCACTCCCAAACTGTGGAGGGGAGGTGAGGTGAGCTGCTTCCTCTTCCGTTCCCTCATCTGGCTGCTGGGATGACATTTGTCACTGTCTCCCAGGTGCATGGATCCTTGCTGGGGAGGGGGAATGGCTGCCTCCTCTAAATATTTCTGAATCTCTGACTTCCACTGGGGAAGAAGAACCGCCACCTTCTTACCCTGGGCCTCTGGAACTGCCGTGTGTGCGGAGCAGAGGTCTTGGACCCTCTGTCCGGTTGTCAGTATGGAAAAGGAAATACCCCCCAATGAACTGGGACTTTAGCAGCAAGAAATGTACAAAAATACTAATTTTATAATTTTATTAAATACCCTGTTTCCCCGAAAATAAGACCTAGCGTGATTGTCAGTGATGGCTGCAATATAAGCCCTACCCCCCAAATAAGCCCTAGTTAAAGTCCTTGTAGGTCTTATTTTCAGGGTAGGGCTTATTTTCAGGGAAACAGGGTAGGGCTTATATGGGGGGTAGGGCTTATATTGCAGCCATCACCGACAATCACGCTAGGTCTTATTTTCGGGGAAACAGGGTAATTATACATATATACAAAGTATCAAACCACTAAAAAGTAGATGAAAAAAATTATGAATTCCCATAGAGTCCAGACAGTCCAACGCATTTCAAGACACAAACGTCCCTTCATCAGGGTAAAAAAGTCAGGAAGGAATTACACTGTTTAGAAATCAAATACATAAGTGATAAACAGTAATTACAGAAATGATTTGCATCATAGGACACACAGCATGAAATTAGCATAAAGTTCAGACACAAACAATAGAACAATGGGATACAGGCAGTTAACAAACACATAGCAACCCCCACCCCACCTCAAACCACATAGCAATAGTCTCTGACGAAAGGTGGACTTTATCTTCATATATTCTTGAGGGATATTGTTCAGAAATATTAATGTCCCAAGTGAAAGAGCCCCTTCATTTCTTTAACACAAACCACACATATAAGACTGAATAACAGGTAAAAGGAAATGCTGAGTCAGGAGTGGTTGTATGGCGAATCTGATTAGGGCAGGGTGACTTACACATCGGTGGGGCTGGGGGAGCTGGACAAGGAGTCTCCAGAGCTCTCTAAGGTAAGCTGCGTTCCACAAGACCCCCGCCCAAAGTGACTCCCATCACAACATGTACTTGTAAGGAGGGGTGGGGGCTGGTGGTTGTGGTTGTGTGTTACGTCCTCCAACCATGATTGTGAGAGTTGTGAAAAAACATACAAGGTTTTCCTATGTCCCTACTCCTTACTACAGGCTTGTGCTGCCCCTGGATACCTGTAAAAGTGAAGTCCAAGAAATTACAGTCCTTCATAGGCATTCTCATGCAGATGTGTTCTGGATGAAACCCAGGTCTTGATGACTTTACACCCCAATGGTGATAGATGACCTCCTTGTGCTTCTCGTGGGTGTCATTCTCCATCTTTTGAGCACCAATCTCAGCTCTCTCCAGTGGCAGCTGGTGCTCAATATTATGGGTGGGGGGCCCAGCAGACAAAACTACCTCCCGCGCCAACACCAACCCCATCCCCCCCCCCACGGGAGACAGACTGGAAGTCAAGGGTTAGAGGCCTTACCGTGAGGAGGAGGATGACACGGATCCGGGGTAGGGCTGTTGCTCCTCGCTCCAGGAGGATCCGGGAAGAACCGGGCTTCTCCTCCCAGCCGAACAGGATGTGGGTCCTGATTCGTGATAGGCCAGGAGTCCTAAGACTCCTTGGCCAATCAGGTCTCAGGATCTGCTTCCTGATTGGCTGGGGGGAGAATCAGGAAGACAATTGCGAATATTAATTCGTTATTGTTACACAACTTGGTGCAGTGCTCTGGGTCCTGATCCCACCCTTTTTTGAAGCCAATTAGAGCCTCAGGCTCTAATGATGTGCTTAAAAAAAAAACCCATTGAAGCGACCCAGCGCCCTGAATGTAGATTAGGGGACCGGACATAAGGACTGGGGGGGCGGCGGACCTGCGCCACGTATGGATGGGCAGCCACTGGCTCTCTCCCTCTCTTTACTGGACCTTTCTCTCCAACTACTACGCTCTCCCCAGGAGTTCTCTCCTCTGGGGGTTCTCCACAGGGAAAAACCCCCAATATATTCCTGGCTATCTCTCTAGGGGTATTGAACCACTGTCCCATATTTATATACCACTGGATTAGTGGGTCTGACCCAGGGAAAAACCCACCAAAAAGACCAAAGAACCAGGAAAGGAAGTACTAAGAGAAGTATGGGTTTCCGTTTTATTTAAAAATCATACCTACCTAGGTGGATGCAGCATCGGACTGATGCTGCATCTGTCCCCCGACACCTCTAAACTGAGAACCGAGCAATCAAACACAGCCGATCGCTTGGTTCTCATAGCTCCCCGAGCAGAGAGCCGGGGACTGTCTCAGGCTCTGCCCCCTCCCTCACTCACTCAAGCGCTGGGCTGTGGAAGGGGCAGGAGCCGCTGGCTCAGGCTCTCAGTGCCTGGCTGAACCGGGTGCCAGTCAAGGCATGTGTGTGGATCCCAACTCCATTGTCGCAATCTTGCCCGAGCCTGGACTGACTCTGTGACATCAGCAGACAGTGGACTTCAGCCCGCTGTCTGCTGCAAACGGGTCCCAGGAGTGTAGAAGGTACTGCACTCCTGTGGCCCACAGGAGAAGTACTGTACAGCCAAACAAGCTTTCCCTGTACTTCTCCTTTAACTCCTACCCTCCAGGACAGCACCTATCTGGCTAATTCAACCCGCTTACATACTATTATGGGAGTTGAATTGTTGCATTGATTGGTCTGGTAAAAGGGTCCCTACCTAAGTTAAAAAGCAAAATGTATTTAAACATTCTGATGACTTTTCCTAAATCTCAGGAAGAATCCGACCCTTCTGTGATTCTGTAACCAAAACTTTCAGTATGAGTAATACCTGTGCATAAAATGTCAATTGTTGACATGTGTCCCTCTTATTCTATTTCAGGCCACATTCTAGAGAAGAATTTGGAGGAAAGCGATGGCGTCTCAGAACCTGCTTGCCGTGCTTTTTGCGTTGTATTTCAGTAAGTAGCAATTTGGGTTTAGGGTGATACCATTTATTGGGCAACTAGATAAATTGTAATTTAGGCATTGAAGGTGGGCCTCTTCTTCAGGCAATCCTATATCATATGGTGCTCCAGAATTTGTGTCTACTATGGGGGAAAACAAACCTATTTTCTCAGATTTTAAAGTGGAATTTCATCCAATAGTGGAAGCCTTTTTGCTTCCTCTCCCCCTTCTCTTCAACAGTTGGATATACTTTTTTTTAGGGGTGGTAGGTACCTGTTTTGACTGGTCTTCTCTCTCACCCCCCCTCCTACATCTCTCCCCCTCTCTCTCCTCCTCCCACCCTCTCTCTCCCTCCCTCCTCTCTGTCCCTCCTCTCTCCCCCTCTCAGTTCCTCTCTCCCCTCCCCCTCTCCCCCTCTGTCTTTCCCCTCTCTCTTCCTCTCTCCCCCCCCTATCTCTCTCCCTCCTCTCTCCCTCTCTCACCTCTCTGTTATTCTCTCTCCCCCTCTCTCTCTCTACCCCCTCTCTCTCTCTCCTCTCTCTCTCTCTCTTTCTCTCTCCCTCCTCTCTCTCTCTCTCTCTCTCTCTCTCTCTCTCTCTCTCCCCTCTCTCACCCTCCCCCTCCCTCTCTCCATCAAAGTGCTGTAAATCTTACTGGTATGTATGTATATTTTTTGTTAGTATCCTATATGCATACTTCCTGAGGAAGCCAAATGTCGAAACAATTAGAGGAACATGCATAAAGGACCATAAAAACACCATCTGTTCCAGGGGATGATGCAACAATACATTCTGTGTTTATAATTTAGTATAGATTTTAATATGAATTTGTAATAAACACGTGCGCCGTTTAGGAGATATTTTACCTTGTAGTGCGCCGATGATGTAATCAGTGCATGCGCTGTTAAGAAACGGCCCTCCGTGCCGCTTCTTCACTAGCAAGTGCCGTGATTGATGACTCCCGCGAGCATGGGTGGGAGTGACGTCACGCAACTCCGGACAGTCACAGAGCTGGAGTCCGCGGCCCCGGAAGGAAGAGGGGCGAAGATGGATGCGGCCTCCAGCGGGGTTGGCGCGGGCTTCGTTTGCTGAAAAGTAAAAGCATAATGGGCTAGTATGCGATGCATACTAGCCCATTATGCTTTTACTTTTCAGGGGAAAAAAGAGAAAGTAAAAACCATCAAAATCTGTAAATCTGGTATTTATGTATATTTTTTGTTAGTATCCTATATGCATACTTTCTGAGGAAGCCAAATGTCGAAACAGGTAGAGGAACATGCATAAAGGACCATAAAAACACCATCTGTTCCAGGGGATGATGCAACAATACAGCTCATGTCTAGATAATTGATGTAGCACCTTAAAAAATCTCCATCCTGTCCAATATATTTGCATGTACGCCTTTTGTTTAGGTGAGCCTGGAATGCATTTAGCTAAATGAACCCGAAAGTTCAATTGGTCTATAAAGCTTTTGTAGCCCTTCGTGGCCTTTGTAACCTCTACTAACCGGATGTCTTAATCCTGCAGGCTTCGGGTATTGTGCCACAAGCTTGGAACAGCCTTCGATTTTGTCTGCCACCGTTGGTTCCACCATCAATTTAAACTGCCACCTTAAAAATGATGAACAGTTGACGCGGATCAACCTGTACTGGTTTAGTATAGGACTAAATGGAACGTTAAAGAAGTACCTGTACCCTCCACCGACTGTGACCAGCAGCATCAACAGTGCATCTTCGGTCAGCCTGGTCCACCCCAAACATTCTACAGACATGTCGTTGAGTGTGTCCAACCTGACCCTCGCCCACACGGACACCTACGTATGTCACGTGTCCCTGGTGTTCGGTATGAACAATAGCGCAGTGTCAGGGAGCGGGACCTTCCTTCTTATGCACAGTAAGTAAGCTAAAGCTGCACAGTATATGAAAATCTATTGGATTTCCTGGTTTAGGGTGGCAACTCACTCACTGCACTGTGTCTATGGAGGGGCAGTGTTGTCACCCTAGGACAGGAAGTGTGGAGACCGAGGCAGGGTGGCTTTGTTCCTACATACATTGGGACCAAGGCAGGGTGGCTATGTTTCTACATACAGTGGGAACAAAGCAGGGTGGCTACATACCGTTCCTACATAACCAAGGCAGGGTGGCCTACGTTTCTACATACCGTGGCACTAAGAAAGGGTGTCTACGTTTCTACATACAGTGGGACCAAGGCAGGGAGGCTACATTCCTACATACAGTGGGGCCAAGGAATAATGGCTACGTTTCTACATACAGTGGAACCAAGACATTGTGGCTACATTCCTACATACAGTGGGACTAAGGCAGGGTGGCTATGTTCCTACATACAGTGGAAACAAAGCAGGGTGGCTACATACCGTTCCTACATACCGTAGAACCAAGGCAGGGTAGCCATGTTTCAACATACAGTGGGACGAAGGCAGGGAGGCTACGTTCTTACATACAGTGGGGCCAAGGCAGGGAGGCTACATTCCTACATACAGTGGGGCCAAGGAAGAATGGCTACGTTCCTACATACAGAGGGACCAAGACAGGGTAGCTACAAGTGGCGGCTGGTGAAGTTTTAGGATAGGGGGGCGCCAGACCCCGCCCTTCCTTTTTGACCCCTCCCACTTGGTGAAAATGGGCGTGGTTTCAGCGAAATAGTGGGCGTGGCTCTAAGGTGGTGTGGTTAGCGTCTGAGATAAACGAGGGATGGAGGGAGAGGGAGAGAGGGACAGCAGCCCCAGATCCTACACAACAAAAGAAATGTGTATTCTACAAAGTTTAACAATCAGCATATAAAGATACTCCAAACACCTGGTGTTAGCGCTTCAATCATCCCGGCACCATGGTTGTTATGGTGTCAGGATGATTGAAGCTCATTATTACTATTATTACATTGTAATATAGAATTAAATCATTCAGCTCACCATAATGCAGAATCAGTGGGAGCCCCGAGTGTGTCACTAGCCACGTCGCCTACAACCAGATGCCATCAGGTGTCCCCAGCAGTCCCTTCTTACATGCAGCCTCTGTCACATCAAATGCAGCCTCTGTCACATAAAATGCAGCCTCTGTCTCCCCCCCAAATCCAAATGCAGCCTCTGCCCCCCCCTCCAAATGCAGCCTCTGTCCCCCCCCCAAATGCAGCCTCTGCCCCCCCCCCAAATACAGCCTCTGTCCCCTTACATCAGAGTTGCCATCAGTGTCCCCCCACAGCATGTGTCTCCATCAGAGTCCCCCCACAGCAGGTGTCTCCATCAGAGTCCCCCCACAGCAGGTGTCCCCATCAGAGTCCCCCCACAGCAGGTGTCCCCATCAGAGTCCCCCCACAGCAGGTGTCCCCATCGGAGTCCCCCCACAGCAGGTGTCCCCCATCAGAGTCCCCCCACAGCAGGTGTCCCCCATCAGAGTCCCCCATCAGAGCCCCCCACCAGAGCCCCCCACAGCAGGTGTCCCCATCAGAGTCCCCCCACAGCAGGTGTCCCCATCAGAGTCCCCCCACAGCAGGTGTCCCCATCAGAGTCCCCCCACAGCAGGTGTCCCCCATCAGAGTCCCCCCACAGCAGGTGTCCCCCATCAGAGTCCCCCATCAGAGCCCCCCACCAGAGCCCCCCACAGCAGGTGTCCCCTATCAAAGCCCCCCACAGCAGGTGTCCCCCATCAGAGCCCCCCACAGCAGGTGTCTCCCATCAGAGTCCCCCCACAGCAGGTGTCCCCCATCAGAGTCCCCCCACAGGAGGTGTCCCCCATCAGAGTCTCCCCACAGCAGGTGTCCCCCATCAGAGCCCCCCACAGCAGGTGTCCCCCACAGCAGGTGTCTCAATCAGAGTCCCCCCACAGCAGGTGTCCCCATCAGAGTCCCCCCAAAACAGGAGTCGCCCATCAGAGCCCCCCACAGCAGGTGTCCCCCATCAGAGCCCCCCAACAGCAGGTGTCCCCATCAGGGTCCCCCCACAGCAGGTGTCCATATCAGAGCCCCCAACAGCAGGTGTCCCCCATCAGAGCCCCCCACAGCAGGGTGTCTCCATCAGAGTCCCCCCACAGCAGGTGTCCCCCATCAGAACCCCCCACAGCAGGTGTCCCCCATCAGAGCCCCCCACAGCAGGTGTCCCCCATCAGAGCCCCCCCACAGCAGGTGTCCCCATCAGAGCCCCCCCACAGCAGGTGTCTATATCAGAGCCCCCCACAGCAGGTGTCCCCATCAGAGCCCCCCCACAGCAGGTGTCCCCCATCAGAGCCCCCCCACAGCAGGTGTCCCCCATCAGAGCCCCCCCACAGCAGGTGTCCCCCATCAGAGCCCCCCCACAGCAGGTGTCCCCCATCAGAGCCCCCCCACAGCAGGTGTCCATATCAGAGCCCCCAACAGCAGGTGTCCCCCATCAGAGCCCCCCACAGCAGGGTGTCTCCATCAGAGTCCCCCCACAGCAGGTGTCCCCCATCAGAGCCCCCCCACAGCAGGTGTCCCCCATCAGAGTCCCTCCACAGCAGGTGTCCCCCATCAGAGCCCCCCACAGCAGGTGTCCCCCATCAGAGCCCCCCACAGCAGGTGTCCCCCATCAGAGCCCCCCCACAGCAGGTGTCCCCCATCAGAGCCCCCCACAGCAGGTGTCCCCCATCAGAGCCCCCCCACAGCAGGTGTCCCCCATCAGAGCCCCCCCACAGCAGGTGTCCCCCATCAGAGCCCCCCCACAGCAGGTGCCCCCCATCAGAGCCCCCCCACAGCAGGTGTCCCCATCAGAGCCCCCCACAGCAGTTGTCCCCATCAGAACTCCCCACAGCAGGTCTCCCCCATCAGAGCCCCCCCCACAGCAAGTGTCCCCTCATCAGAGCCCCCCCACAGCAGGTGTCCCCCCCATTCTCCACACAGCGGTACTTACCTTGGGTCTCCTGCGGTGTCCTCCTCCTCACACTGGCACCAGCATTCTTCCTGTTTCCTCTCTCGGGCTCAATGAGAGAGAGAACCAGGAAGTGACATCTGACTCAGGGCAGATGTCAATCAAATCTGAAGTGCCAAGTAGCTTCCGCCCGGCGCCTGTAGTATGTATTGCTATGGCCGAGCGGAAGCTACTCGGCGCTTCAGAAAACGCCCCAAGGCGGGCTAAACGCCCGCAAATGCAGCGCCACGTCTGCAATCTCGTGATTGCATAGACGTGGCGCTTCCTATAAGTGCACTGTGTCCGGCGCCGTACTGTATCCGGCGTCCGAACACAGTGCACTTAAGGACCTTTTTTTTCCTTTTTTTTTTTTTTTTAAAGGGCCAATATTAAAAAATTTTTTTTTTTTTTTTTTTTTTTTTGCTGCCTGGAGGGGGGGGGGGGGGGGGGGGGGGGGCGGCGCCCAGGCGCCCCCTATGGACGGGCCGCCACTGGTAGCTACATTCCTACATACAGTGGGGCCAAGAAAGAATGGCTACGTTCCTAAATAAAGAGTGACCAAGGCAGAGTGGCTACACTCCTACATACAGTGGAACCAATACATTGTGGCTACATTCCTACATACAGAGGGACCAAGGCAGGATGGTTATGTTCCTACATACAGTGGAACCAAGACATTGAGGCTATGTTTCTACATACAGTGGGACCAAACCAGGTTGGCTATGTTCCTACATACAGTGAGACCAAGGCAGGGTGGCTATGTTCCTACATACAGTGGAACTAAGAAAGGGTGGCTACGTTTCTACATGCAGTGGGACCAAGGCAGGGAGGCTACATTCTTACATACAGTGGGGCCAAGGAAGAATGGCTACGTTCCTACAAACAGTGGGACCAAGACATTGTGGCTACATTCCTACATATAGTGGGACCAAGGCAGGATGGTTATGTTCCTACATACAGTGGGACCAAGGCAGGATGGTTATGTTCCTACATACAGTGGGACCAAGGCAGGGTGGCTACGTTTCTACATACAGTGAGACCAAGGCAGGGTGGCTATGTTCCTACATACAGTGGAAACAAAGCAGGGTGGCTACATACCGTTCCTACATACCATAGAACCAAGGCAGGGTAGCCACGTTTCTACATACAGTGGGGCCAAGGCAGGGAGGCTACATTCCTACATACAGTGGGGCCAAGGCAGGGAGGCTACGTTCCTACATACAGAGGGACCAAGACTGGGTGGCTACATTCCTACATACAGTGGGGCCAAGAAAGAATGGCTATGTTCCTAAATAAAGAGTGACCAAGGCAGAATGGCTACACTCCTACATACAGTGGAACCAATACATTGTGGCTACATTCCTACATACAGTGGGACCAAGGTAGGATGGTTATATTCCTACATTCAGTGGAACCAAGACATTGAGGCTATGTTTCTACATACAGTGGGACCAAAGCAGGGTGGCTACGTTCCTACATACAGTGAGACCAAGACATTGTGGCTATGTTCCTACATACAGTGGGACCAAGGCAGGGTGGCTACCTTTCTACATACAGTGGGACCAGGGCAGGGTAGCTATGTTCCTATATACAGTGGAACCAAGACATTGTGGCTATGTTCCTACATGCAGTGGGATCATGGCAGGGTAGCTACGTTTCTACATACAGTGGGACCAAGGCAGGGTGGCTACGTTCCTACATACAGTGGGGCAAAGGCAGGGAGGCTACATTCCTACATACAGTGGGGCAAAGGAAGAATGGCTACATCCCTAAATACAGAGGGACCAAGACAGGGTGGCTACATTTCTACATACAGTGGGGCCAAGGAAGAATAGCTACGTTCCTAAATAAAGAGTTACCAAGGCAGGGTGGCTGCGTTCCTACATACAGTGGGACCAAGACATTGTGGCTATGTTCCTACATACAGTGGGACCAAGACATTGTGGCTATGTTCCTACATACAGTGGGACCATGGCAGGGTGGCTACGTTTCTACATACAGTGGGACCAAGGCAGGGTGGCTACATTTCTACATACAGTGGGACCAAAGCAGGGTGGCTACGCCCCTACAAACAGTGGGACTAAGGCAGGGTGGCTACATTTCTACATACAGTGGTACCAAGGTAGGGCGGCTACGTTCCTACATACAGAGGGACCAAGGTAGGGTGGCTACGTTCCTACATACAGTGGGACCAAGGCAAGGTGGCTACGTTTCTACATACAGTGGGACCAAGGCAGGGTGGCTACATTTCTACATACAGTGGGACCAAAGCAGGGTGGCTACGCCCCTACAAACAGTGGGACTAAGGCAGGGTGGCTACATTTCTACATACAGTGGTACCAAGGTAGGGCGGCTACGTTCCTACATACAGAGGGACCAAGGTAGGGTGGCTACGTTCCTACATACAGTGGGACCAAGGCAGGGTAGCTATGTTCCTACATACAGTGGAACCAAGACATTGTGGCTATGTTCCTACATACAGTGGGACCATGGCAGGGTGGCTACGTTTCTACATACAGTGGGACCAAGGCAGGGTGGCTACGTTTCTACATACAGTGGGGCCAAAGCAGGGTGGCTACGCCCCTACAAACAGTGGGACTAAGGCAGGGTGGCTACGTTTCTACATACAGTGGTACCAAGGTAGGGCGGCTACGTTCCTACATACAGAGGGACCAAGGAAGGGTGGCTACGTTCCTACATACAGTGGGACCGAGGCAAGGTAGCTATGTTCCTACATACAGTGGAACCAAGACATTGTGGCTATGTTCCTACATACAGTGGGGCCAAAGCAGGGTGGTTACACCCCTACAAACAGTGGGACTAAGACAGTGTGGCTACGTTCCTACATACAGTGGGACAAAGGCAGGGTGGCTACTTTCCTACATACAGAGGGACCAAGACAATGTGGCTACGTTCCTACATACAGTGGGAGTGGCCATGTTCCTACATACAGCGGGACCATGGAGAATGAGAGTAGCCATCCTCTAGCACAAAGTCAGATCACAGCAGCAAAAAAAGGAATTAGTAGATTTGGAAGAGGCTGAGCGTGATAGAAGGGACTTTTTTGAGTTAGGAAAACACTGGAATAGGATTTTTTGTTAACCAGAGTTTAGTGCCACTTTAAGTGAAGTCTTCTAACTGATGAAGCCCCCGTTCACACTGATGCAGTGCAGGATTCGCAGTGATTCCTGTGCATTTCCCGCACCGCATCACAATTGCACTGCGTTCCTGCAAACCGCAGCAGCGAGTGTCAATGGTAAGTTAATGAGGCCCCAAAAAACAGTTTGCAAAATGCAGTGTGATTGGCTGAATGTGTGATTGTTCACACCCTTGCGATCCGGTTCGAGTGTGGGAAAAAAAAAGAAAAGGTGCCTGCACCTTTCCTGCGGGTCCGGTGCAAAATGAATGGCTCAATTCCTGTCCGAATCACATGCAGTTTCCCGCACCGCAATAGTGTGAACCTGGGCTAAAGCAGAAGGGTGGTCAGGTGGTGATCAATGACCATACCATACAAGATAGAATACACGGATCAATAAGCAATATTTATAAAGTTGTTTTTGTTTGGGACCAAAACTAAAAGACATATGAGTTGTTATATGCGTGCCAGATGTGCAAGTCAAGCAAAACCCCCGACCTTCGCCATGTAGGTTGCTGTGATGTGTGATCTGTGGTTTCCTTCCCCTGCAAAAACCACGTTACAAAGTAACTTTCCGAGAAAAGAGATTGAAAACAAAGATGTAGAGCTGTGTCAAGTCTTTCCATACCTCCATCACCCTGATACAGAAGCCGGATCCTAAGCCCAGATGTCTAAAATAAAGTAGAAGAGTTGTTATCAACGAAACCAAAAATAGTCATTTCTATTTATAGCGCTGAACATGTATGACTTGATTGGGTCTCTATAAGATTCTTAAAGCTGATTTCCGGGAATGTGAAAAAATACCCAGGTAATGGGGCTCCCCCCACCCTCTTCCCAACACTTTGAGGGTTCCAGGGGCAAGGCTGGTGCTACCACTAGGCAAACTAGGTAGCCGCCTTGGGCGCCCTGCTGCCTAGGGTGCTCGGCCACTGGTGTTCCTGCACTCTTCTCTCTGCAGCAAGCAAGTCTCAGCATCAGCAGGCAGCCGCCGCTCCGTTCGCACATAGTGTCAGTGGCGGAGGACTGTGTCTATGTCCCGACTCCCAAATGAATGGAAGCAAGCAAACATTCATTGATGGGCACTGGGAGGCTGCAGTTGATGGGTGCTGGTGATGTTGCATTTGATGGGTGCTATGAGGCTGCATTGATGGGCGCTGGTGAGGCTGCATTTGATGGGCGCTGGTGAGGCTGCATTGATGGGCGCTGGTGAGGCTGCATTGATGGGCGCTGGTGAGGCTGCATTTGATGGGTGCTGTGAGGCTGCATTGATGGGCACTGGTAGGCTGCATTTGATGGTTGCTGGTAGGCTGCATTTGATGGACGCTGGTGAGGCTACATTGATGGGTGCTGTTGAGGCTGCACTGATGGGCGCTGGGATGCTGCATTGATGGGCACTGGTGGGCTGTTTTTGATGGGCGCTGTGAGGCTACATTTGATGGGCGCTAGTGAGGCTGCATTTGATGGGCGCTGGTGAGACAGCATTTGATGGGTGCTGGTGAGGCTGCATTTGATGGGCGCTGGTAGTCTGCATTTGATGGGCGCTGGTAAGGCTGCATTGATGGGCGCTGGTGAGGCTGCATTTGATGGGCACTGTTGAGGCTGCACTGATGGGTGCTGGGAGGCTGCATTGATGGGCACTGGTGGGCTGCTTTTGATGGGCGCTGGTGAGGCTACATTTAATGGGCGCTGGTGAGGCTGCATTTGATGGGCACTGGTGAGGCTGCATTGATGGCCACTTGTAGGCTGCATTTGATGGGCGCTGGTGAGGCTGCATTGATGGGCACTGGTAAAGGCTGCATTTGATGGGTGCTGGTAGGCTGCATTGATGGGTGCTGGTAGGCTGCATTGATGGCCACTGGTGAGGCTGCATTGATGGGCAATGGTGAGGCTGCATTTGATGGGCCCTGGGAGGCTGCATTGATGGGCACTGGTGGGCTGCCTTTGATAGGCACTGGTGAGGCTGCATTTGATGGGTGCTGGTAGGCTGCATTGATGGCCACTGGTGAGGCTGCATTGATGGGCAATGGTAAAGCTGCATTTGATGGGCACTGGTAGGCTGCATTGATGGGTGCTGGTGAGGCTACATTGATGGGGACTGGTGAGGCTGCACTGATGAGCGCTGGTGAGGCTGCATTTGATAGGCACTGGGAGGCTGCATTGATGGGTGCTGGTGAGGCTGCATTTGACGGGCGCTGGTGAGGCTGCATTTGATGGGCGCTTCATTAAAAGGGTGGGGTTTACATGGGCAGGGGGAAGGGGGATGAGTCAGGGGCAGAGCCAGGGGGGGGCAACAAAATAAGGTTTCACCTAGGGTGTCAAAAATCCTTGTACCAGCCCTGTCCAGGGGAACCAAAGACAAAAATAAAAACAAAATTGCCAGCAGGCTCTGTGTTGCAGAAGAGACCACAAAAACGCACTCCAGATCCATTCCGGATGCGTTTTGGCATGCGCGTTTTTGTTGTGTTTTTGATGCGTTTCCAGATGCTCTTTTTTAACCGCTTGCCGACCAGGCTTGGATGAGAGAGTTTGGGGTGGCCAGTCAGGTTCCTCCACCCCAAACTCGCTCATCAATGTCTTTATGGACCTTGCTTTGTGCACTGGTCCAAATCATTTGGTGGAGGGGGGATTATGGTGTGGGGTTGTTTTTCAGGGGTTGGGCTTGGCCAAGGGAACTCTTAAGACATCAGCATACCAAGACATTTTGGACAATTTCATGCTCCCAACTTTGTGGGAACAGTTTGGGGACGGTCCCTTCCTGTTCCAACATGACTGTGCACCAGTGCACAAAGCATGGTCAGGCACTGATGTTGGATGAGAAGGCCTGGCTCTCAGTCCCTGCTCTAATTCATCCCAAAGGTGTTCTATTGTGCTATCAGGCCAGTCAAGTTCCTCCACCCCAAACTCCCTCATCCATTTCTTCATGGACCTTGCTTTGTGCACTTGTGCGCAGGCATGTTGGAACAGGATGAATTAGAGTAGAGACTGTGAGCAAGCCCTTCTCATCCAACATCAGTGCCTGACCATGCTTTTTTTTTTTTTTTTTTTTTTTTCAAAAAGTTTTTATTTGAATTTTCAGAGAATACAAAAAAAAATATACAGTATAGTGTACAGTATGTAATTGTGACATATACGGAAGTAACAAAATAAAAGGGTTGCTTAATTGTAAATTAATTGTAAATTACATTTTTAAGACGTGGGAGGGTTTCCGGTATATATACCCATGTAGGGTGGCTGCTTGGAGCGTGTGTACCTGTACATAGCATTTCAATAAATGATAACAGTTAGTGGGTACCTGGATACCTGGATGGATCTGTTTGAAAACCCTGAGTACATATTATAATTGAACTTGGAAAATAATAAAGAAAATACGAAAACTGGGGGGGGGGGGGGGGAGGGGGGGTGGGTTGGTTGGTTAAGTGTGGGGGGGGGGGAGCCCTGGAAAGAGTAAGAGAGTTGTTATGGTAAGTTGTAAAGCCATGCAGAATTATCCAGTAATCCCATTTACATTTGCATTGGCAAAGGGTCGGTTGGTGCCAGGGATAGGAGTGTGGCATCGGTTGTGGTCTTGAGATGGCAGCGGATGGGAGGGATCGTAGTAGGAAAAGGAGGACGAGGAGATGTTTGCTATTTCCGCTTGTGAAAGAGATGATCGCATGAAGGCGAGCCATTTGAAGTAGAAATGTTCTGTAGATTTTTTGTGCTTGAAGTCCGTGTTTAGGCGGTCCTTGTATAGAAGATGCATGAGGTCCCGTTTGACTTGAGAGATATTGGGGCTTATTGGTGTAATCCAGTTTTTCAAAATGGTTCTCCTTGCGATTAATAGGCAAGTCAAGGACCACCCTTTATGTGATGTGATTTCTTTCGGGTTTTTTGGGGAGCCGTCCCTGGTGGTGTCGGTTTTGGACCAGGGTAGTAGAATTGGGTCCCAGTGGCCGAAGATAAGAAGCAAAGGATCCTTGGGTAGTTTGATTAGGGTCACTTCAAATATGTAGGCAAGAACTTGGTCCCAGAAGGCGGAAATGTAGGAGCAGTGCCAGAAACGATGAGCTAGGGATGGTTTCTGATGGTTGCAATGTGGGCAAAGAGCTTTGTTTTTGTCAGTTTTCGAGGTTGAAAAAGGCATGTATGCTCTGTGGGCTATTTTCAGTTGTGTTTCTCTCCATATTTCATTGGGTGTTAGCTTTTGTACAGCGTTGAGCCCTTGGATGATTTTTTCTACTAGGTTTGGATCGGGGAAGTCTTTGTTCCAGTTTTTGATTGAGGATGAAGAGAGAGGTGGTGAGGACTTGTTGAGGAGTGGTTTGTATATGTCTGAGATTTTGTAAGCATTGCTCATTATCATTGGATCCGTGACGTTTGGTTGGAACCTTTTTTCGTTGTGATTGCACGCCTCCTTTAGGAAGCTGATACATTGCCCATAGTGGAAGATATGTGTGGAGGGTAGAGTGAAGGATTCAGCGATATCAGCAAAGGGTAATGGTTGACCCGTCTGGGTGTTGCAGAGGAGGGAGAATTTCGTTAAACCTTTTTGTTCCCATGTTTTGAAAGATTTATGTTCTAAACTCGGCGGGAATGCTGGATTTCCTTGGATCGGGAGGTGTATTGACACAAAAGGGGATAGCTTGAGGATCTTTCGTGTTTCTCTCCAGGCTATTGCTGTATCTCTTAATAGGAGATTATGTTGGTGGGGATGGGGGACCGACTTCCATCTGCAGTGTAGGAGGGCTACTAGTGAGTAGGGATGGGCCATGGCAGATTCCAGAGAGAAGTTTGAGTAACGAGAGGACTGGGTTATCCAGTCTAGACTTGTTCTTAGCAAACATGCAAGGTTATACATTCTAACATGAGGGAGACTAATGCCCCCTTCGCGTCTGGGAAGATAAAATTTTTTAAGAGCAATGCGTGGTCTTTTGTTCTGCCATAGAAATTTAGATATAGCGTTGTTAAGGGAGGTCACATCTTTATGGTGGAGGAGTAATGGGATGGTTTGCATTGGGTAGAGTAATCTTGCAAAACTGACCATTTTCACTAAATGACATCTTCCCAAAAGCGAAAGGGGCAGATCCATCCAGGTATTTAGTTCCTGAGTTATTTTTGACAATAAAGGAGGGTAATTGAGGTGGTATAGTGAAGAAGGGAGTTTTCCTATTTTTATTCCTAAGTAGGTGATGTGAGATATAGCAACAGGAAAGATTGATTGCTGGGTCCATTTTGGTGTGGAGTGAGTGCCGATGGGAAGAATTTCGCTTTTGCTGTAATTGATACGGAGGCCCGAGCATAAGCGAAATTCATCGAATACGTTTTTTATGGTTAGCATATCTGATGTAGGGTTGGCTGAAAATATGAGGACGTCATCTGCAAAAAGTGAGGTGTGTAGGTTATGTGGGCCTATCTTTAAGCCATGTAGTGGGGCTACTGTCGTTAGATATCTGGAGAGTGGTTCTAGTGCTATATTGAAGAGGAGTGGCGATAGGGGGCAGCCCTGGCGAGTGCCCTTATGGAGGTGAATTTCTTCTGATAGCAGGCCTGCTGCCACTAACCTTGCTGTCGGAGCTGTGTACATGGCAGTAATTAGATGTTTGAAGGGGCCAGTGAATCCTATTGCCGTCATTGTCATGGATAACCAATCGAAACTGACGTTATCGAAAGCTTTTTCCGCGTCTAGCGTGATAATGGCATGATCGGTGTTCGGGTAATGCATTGCATGTTCTAGGGCCAGCATGACTTTGCGGATGTTAAGGGTGGCCGTACGTCCTTTAATAAAACCTGACTGGGCGGGGTGGATAAGGGAGGGCATAATATCTGCTAGTCTAGTGGCAACGATTTTTGAGAGGATTTTCACATCTAGGTTAAGAAGTGATATGGGTCTGTATGAACCCGGTTCTAGGGGGTCTTTACCCTTTTTTGCCAGTAGTTTTATGATGGCTTGGTTTCCCGAATGTAGGTATGCACCCCCTGCCCATATATGTTGATATACTTGGAGGAGAGTAGGTTCTAGTAGGGGTTGTAGGGTTTTGAAGAATTCGCTGGTGAATCCATCTGGGCCTGGGGCTTTGGACAGGGTTAAGTTGCGAATGGTTGTCGATATTTCAGGGATGGTGATAGGTGCGTTTAAGGTTTCTAATTGTGTTGGGGATAGTTTGGGTAAGGTTATTTTATCTAGAAAAGCGTGCGCAGTAGGTTTGTCTATGGGGTCTGGGGCATAAAGAGTGGAGTAGAATTTTTGCATGACTTTGTTAATCGAAAGTGGAGTGGCGTGTAGGGCGCCTGATTTGTCACGTAGGGACGTGATGTGAGTGGGGCGATATGGACCTTTGCATAATCTAGATAGGAGTTTTCCTGCTTTGTTTCCAAATTTATGGAATGTGGCATCTAAATGGGCCTTCTTGGTGTTTTCTAAGGTGTTTACCCAAGTGTCAAATTCCCTCTTCGCTGTCTGCCATTCAGAGCGTGTTGTTGGGGAGTCATTAATGTACATTTCTCGTTGTGCTTGGTGTAAGCGTGAGCTGGCCTCTTTGTATTTGGTTAGGGTGTTACGTTTAAAAGAGGTTGCATACGATATGATACGGCCCCTTAAGAAAGCTTTACCAGCGTCCCAGAATAGGTTGGGGTTGTGTATGTGTGGGGCGTTATTGGAGGAATATTCAGCCCATGCGTCAGAGATGTAGTTTTGGAAGTCAGTGTTGTTGTGTAGATAAGATGGGAACCGCCATAAGTTGGGGTGTGGGGGTAGGTCTAGATTGTCCAGTGTCACCTCAATAGGGGCATGGTCTGAGATAGTTATGTCGTGGATGGTGGAGTTCTGGAGGTAGGGGAGAATGTTATCAGAGCCAAAGAGGTAGTCTATCCTGGTGAATGTTTTGTGAGGGTTGGAGTAGAAAGTGAACTCCCTGTCTGTTGGGTGGGAAAGGCGCCAAAGATCTTGGAAATGTGTGGATTCCATGGTGCTGGCCAGGAGGGAAGGGGGTGGTGGGTTAGTGCCCTGTTTTGGACGTTTTTGTGAAGATCTGTCGTCTATCTGATGGATGATGTCATTGAAGTCTCCTCCGATTAGATGAGGGAGATGTGGGTTATTTAGTATCCAACTGGATAATTCAGTGTAAAATTGTCTGCCTGGGTTATTGGGTGCATATACATTAGTTATGAGTAGTTCTTTGGAGCCTATTTTGATGTGGACCGTGATCAGACGCCCCTGAGCGTCGTTTTTCACAGACAGGACTGTGCACGGGAGGTTCTTGTGTATGAGCAGGAGAACGCCAGCTTTGCGTCCTGCTGCCTCTGAGCCTAGCACAGTGCCTACCCATAGTTTCTGCATGCGATGAAAATCTGAAGCTGGTAGGTGGGATTCTTGTATTAGTGCTATATCAGTTTTGAGACGTTTGAGATGCCTTAGGATTTTCATTCTCTTTTGGGGGGATCTTAGACCCTTTACATTCCATGAAGTTATTTTCATATCAGGGGGGTCGAGAGGGGGTATGTGCTGTTAAGTATGGTTTACTATTGTGAGGTAGGTATGATAGAGTGCCAGTTGTGTCCAGGGGCTTGATGTTGTTGTATGGGAGGGATAGAAAAAAGGAGGTGGATTTGAGTTGGCTGGGGCCGTGTGGGAGAGAGGGGAGATGGGGAGAGGGGTTAATCTGTAGGAGAGTCAACATAGGGGAGAGTATCACCAATAAAACAAATGAACATGGAAACTTCGCTTTTTTCCGCATGGAGTCACTGTGAGGGTCAACTCCCATTTCGGGACGGTAATGATAAAGCCCCAGAGAGCCCTTGGCCGTGAGACAGATGTTTATGTGGATACCAAGGGGTCGCATACATGGGGGAGGGGGAGAGGGGAGTAGTTGTCCGCACACAGTGAAGCCAGGAGGATGTAGAGAAAAACACTTAAAAATTGTAACTTGCTAGGATGAATCCTAAAAGGAGAAAAACATTTAAAATGGAAGAACAAACATATGTATAAGAGACATTATACATTACGTGTTGGTGAGGAACAGAGGATATGTGGAACCTGTGGGGGGACAGAAAATTTACTGTCCAAAAAAGAAGATGGTGGAAACCAGGTGAAGGTAGGTTTCTGGTTTCTGTTCAGCGGTGGGTGTAGCGATGCTGGTCCGGAACCGAGGGTCTGAATCTCTTGGGGGAGTCTTTGCGCGGGCTGCGTTGATCCAGGGAGCGGTTGATTGAAGTGCCTTTCGACGGGGTGTGTTGTTGGGCGTTGGGGAGCAAAGACCGCATGTAGGCTTCTGCTTCTGAGGGTTCCTGGAAAGATAGCTGGTCCCCGTTGGGTGTCTTGAGGCGTAGGATAGCCGGGAATGCCAGAGTAAATTTGATCTGTTGTTTAAAGAGTTCAGAGCATATCTGTTGGAAGGCCTTGCGCTTTTTTGAGACTTCGATGGAGTAGTCAGCAAAAATCAGGACCCTCACCCCGTCGATTTGAAGCGAGCGGGATTGTCGGAATTTTTGAAGAATTAGAGCCTTGTCAGAGTAGTTCAGATATTTGGCTATGATGGGCCGGGGGTTCTTGCGTTCTTCACTATATGACCCCATCCTGTGAGCGCGTTCCACCGTGCAAGGGCCTGTTAGGCCTAGCGCCTCAGGTATGCGTTGGGAGCAAAAGTCCATTAGGGCAGATGCTTGGAGAGATTCGGGAATCCCCACGAATCGCAGGTTGCTCCTTCTGGACCTATTCTCCAAATCGTCGAGTTTTTGGATAATGTATTGGTTGGTTTTGTCTTGTGCTTGTTCCGTGGCTTGAGCTTGATACAACTCTTCCTCTATGCTTGATTGGCGATGTTCTAGCTCGTTTAGCCTAGTGTTGTGTTCTCCTAGCTGAGCCTTTATCTGTTTCATCCCCGCATTAACAGCCTTTTCTACCGAGGCAGATATCATGGGGGACAGAAGTGCTGCCACTGCCTGTGCAATGCGTTCAGTTTTGTGGTCCCCGGCGAGCTGTGGGGATGTAGCTGGCATGGAGAAGGCTTGTGGAGAGGGTACTTGAGGAGAGGAGGCCTGAGAATGTGGCTGGGCAGGGGATGCCTGTAGGGATGTGTGTGGAGCTGTGCTTCCACTTACTTCCATCTCCGCCGTGTGCTGATGCTGCTGCTGCGCGCCTGTGTAGACTTCCGTGCAGGCCGAAGCCGGGGCCTCGATTTGCGGCAGGGCCGGCGGCGCCGTCAGGGCCGTGTTGGAGCGGGAGCCGCGGACCTCCACGAATCGGTCCATAGAGCGGGTACAGGTGCCCGAGGTGGTTGAGGGGGGTTTCTGGCTTCTGGGCCGGTTTTGTAGGCTGGTTTGGGCGTCCTCAGAGCGGGAGCTGATAAAGGGTGCAGCTACTCCATGCGGCGCCGGAACCGGAAGTAACCATGCTTTGTTGCACTGGTGTGCAGTCCTGTTGGAACAGGAAGGGACCATCCCCAAACTGTTCCCACAAAGTTGGGGGCATGAAATTGTCCAAAATGTCTTTGTATGCTGACACCTTGAGAGTTCCCTTCACTGGAACTAAGGGGCCGAGCCCAACCCCTGAAAAACAACCCCCCACCATAATCCCCCCTCCACCAGTGCCCAAAGCAAGGTCCATAAAGAACTTGAAGGAACAGAAGTAAGTCCCACAACAAAATCTGTGAAAACTGGAGTTATCAGCTTAAGTGCATCCTGTTCATTCTGTGTCTATTCCCCCTCTGAGATCACTTCAGCCCTGTATTATTTTGCGGTATTTTAAAGGCCAGAAAAAATATTTTCCGTCTATGCCAAAGTCCACACACTGCATATCTACTCCTTATCTGACTTATTGTTGGGTAAACTAATAAGTAATGCACTCTTTAGTTGTCAATTGAACCTAGGCGTTCTTATTTTGTTTTTTAATTTATTTTTGTCACCTCTACAGAAACTCTAGAAATCAGTCTCGATGAAACCGACCTCATCTGTACAACGAACGTTCAGACCTTGACAAATGTGACCCTCGTCTGGGAACTTGAGAATGGCACGTTGGTTGACGGTGATCCTGGCTGGCTCGCCAATTCAGATAATTCATATTGGATCAGTAATACCTTTCCCAAAAGCACATCCCTGTGTCAACCCTCGCAGAACGCCACCTTCACTTGTCTTCTCCAATACAAGGGGACAACTGTAGCGTGGAAAAGGATGGAAGTCCCCTGTGCAGGTACACTGAGCTTTTTCATGTTTACCATCATTTTGTCTTGGAATGTTAATATCCCAACTAATGTATGGACACTTTACAGTGTAGGCTCTAACAATAAACCCTTTTGGTCTGTTAATGATATTATTGAAAGTGTTTTATCTGTGCCAAAAGTGCAAAAAAAAAAAAAAAAAAGTTTGATCCTGCCAGAAATTCAGAGCTGTCCTGTGCACACTACTTTTTTCTTATCTCAAGAAGTCTAATTAGCCCTCCTAGTTCTTATCTTGTGAACACAGAATCCTTAGGAGTCTATTTATAAGGAATATCTCAATGAATGAAAATACCACATTACAGCCACTAGATGGAGCTTAAATCTAATAGACAGAATACAGGGGAAATCCCTTGATGGCCGTGCAAATGCTTGTTGCATTCATCCAGCAATTTTTTTATAACTAGACCCCTTAGTGCCTATGTTGTAGAGAAGGAAGAGAGGGAAGATTTTAGAAGTTTAGCGAAAGACAACTGGGCAGGGCTGACACCACTAAATCCCCAATAATGTTGTTTGTGGGGGGGATGGTTTGGAGTCCCCCATGATCTTGGGAGCAGTACTTTGTCAGCACTGCCCCTCAGAGGGTAAATCCATAGCTTCCAACTGTCCCTGATTTTGAGTGACAGTCCCTGATTTGGAGCAATGTCCCTCTTTCCTCTTCATTTGTCCCTCGTTTTGGTCTGATCTATATAGTTGTATATAAAATGCACCTTGTATCTATCAAAAAGAGTTTTCCAGGTCTAAACCTTTCATCCAATTTTTAAATTGCTGCATTTGTAAACTCCCAAAGCCAATATGAAGGAATAGTAGTGGTAAAAAAAATCTTGTTTTTTTGAACAATTCTCCTTTAAGGGGGCGTGGCAAGGGGCGTGTCCCATGCCCTGCATAATTTTGATGATAGGTGTCCTTCAATCCCATGTCAAAAAGCTAGGAGGTATGTAAATCTGTAAGGCCCTGCACTCACAGTATGTCCTCAGCTGCCCAGCACCATTCATCCTGAAATGAGGACACCTTGTAGCAGAGATAGCTCCAGATTGGGTAGAGTGGGGAAAGATTGAATCTTCTTTTACATATGTGTCAAACACAAGGCCCATGGGCCGAATCTGCCCCTCCAGGCCATTTTAGGCGGCCCTCGCACCTTTCCCGCAGCTCCTGCAACCCCCCCCCCCCCCCCCCAGTTTCTGACCTCACCTTGTCCCAGCAGTTGACAGCAGAGAGGAGGACAGAACTCTTCCTCCAGATCCTACACTACTCTGTGCAGCCACAGAGAAGGTTCATCTCTGCCCCCATTCCCCCTTTCCCCCTTCTCAGCACTCAGCAGCAGAGAAGAGGACTGAACTCCCCCTACAGATCCAGCACCACTCTGTGCAGCTGCAGCACCCCCTCCTCTCCACCCCACCCCCCCCCCCGGTCCCAGTATTCAGCAGACTCAAGCAGCAAGACAACAATAAAAACCTGACAGGGATCCAAACCCTTTCCAAATTTTCTAAGGCAAAAAAAAAAAACATTTACTATAATACTTTACTTGCCATCTGCTGGTGAAACCTGGTGCAACTCTTCCACTTTTATATGCTATACCAAAATATGATCGCCCATAGGGAAGACTTTAGCCATCTGAGTAAAGAAAAAACGTACACACTTTAATGCTATCTTTATTTTCATGATTCAAAGTTTGCTAAAAAAAATAAAAATAATTTTTAAAAATGCACAAACGATAGACAGACAAATAATATCTTTGCGTCTTCTTGAAGTACCTTGTGTGAGCACTAGATGGCGATTGCAGAGCACTTCCTCCACAGACCAGACATTACATTGTTCTCAATACTTTATGACATAAGATATAGTTGTTACAAACTTTCATTTTCTTTATTTGTTTGTGACTTTTTTTTTATTATTAACCATACATTTTACACGTTTTAGGTGAAACCATTGTCAAGATCCATACAGGTAAAGCAAAGCTGTTGTATAAATTCAGTCTATGTACATTTATTGAAATGATCCACCTTTAAATAAAAGTTTGCCTCTGGGTGAACTTGGTCTTTTAATAATGTTTTTTTATTTATTTATTTATATATTTATTTTACCCAGGTCTGCTGGCAGCCCATCAGCCTGTACTTCTATATAGTTTTATCCTGGGAAGTTCCCTTCTTATACTCCTCGTCCTTCTTCTGGTTTGGATTAAGAACAAATGGATCTTCAGGACAAACCCAGACAGCTCGCTTTATACAAACATTTCTGATTTAAAAAGAACGTATTGCTTATAGAGGATTTACTGGGATTATACAATCATTGAGGCGCCTTCCAAAAAGGATTTATAAATACTGTGAATAACGGCCACATGTTATAAACCTGCTGTATGTGGATGATAACTATGTATGAAAAACGGCAAAAAGTGTATAGGAAGTGAATGTGCTGATTGGCAATGAATCACCGAACGAAGTAAAGGACTTGTGCATCTCAGCTGATCTTCACAACATTTTTTTTTTATTTTTCTAAGTGCTCTTAGATAATTAAAGATGAAAACTGATTTGTTGGGATATTGTAATTTTTTCCTCGTCTCCATCATTTGTTCTTTGTACAGCAAATGTAAATTATATTTATTAAAAAGAATATTGGGTGGGTGAACCTGTTTTTACCATTCTGGCACAATCCCCTATAATAATGCAATGCAAAGAGAAAGATTTCCCATTAATCTCCTATACAGGGGGTTCATGGGAGATGGGAATTTTAGGGTGCCCAAATACTAATAAGTACTGAAAATTGATCCATTAAAATCAATACATTTTATTTATACATAAAATTTTAAAACAGTAGAGGGAACAAATCTTCTCAAAAGGGGTATATTTTGTTTCACATTTTTGACATACAGTACACAAGTACATCGGGATGAATCCCAGAAGATGTATGGGTCTGGATCAAAGCGTTTCACCCAAAAAAAAAGGGCCTCTTCAGGATCCACTTCTCAAATATTTTTTATAAAAAAATTAAAAAAAACAGTAGCTGGTAAGCAACAAAAAATAGAATATCAGTACAAAAAAATCAATATACTGTACCTTGCTTTGTTTCTGGTAGAGACATCCCCAAAAAGACTTGCAGCTGTAATTGCAGCGAAAGGTGGTTCAGAGGTGGTCAGAGGGGCTGAATACAAATGCACACCACACTTTTCACAGATTTATTTGTAAAAAAAAAATGTGAAAACAATTGATCAATTTCCTTCCATTTCACAATTATGTGCCACTTTGTGTTGATCTATCACCTAAAAACCTAATAAAATACATTTTTGG
This sequence comes from Aquarana catesbeiana, assembly GCF_042186555.1. Lineage (NCBI taxonomy): Eukaryota > Metazoa > Chordata > Amphibia > Anura > Ranidae > Aquarana > Aquarana catesbeiana. The sequence goes on along the minus strand of NC_133333.1, from coordinate 12,427,607 downwards.
TTGTAACATGACAAAATGTGGAAAATTGCAAGGGGTATGAATACTTTTTCAAGGCACTGTATTGCAGTAAGGTTGACCAGTTTCCACCCATTTCAGTAAGGTCATCCAGTTTCCAACCACTGCATTAAGGTCGAACAGTTTCCACCTCCTGTAGTAAGGTCAACCAGTTTCCACCCATTGCCATAAAGTTGACTAGTTTCTACCAATTGCAGTACGGTTGACCAGTTTTCACCCATTGCAATAAGGTCCACCAGTTTCTACCCATTGCAGTAAGGTCAACCAGTTTCCACCCATTGCAGTAAGGTCAACCAGTTTCCACCCATTACAGTAAAGTCACTCAGTTTCCACTCATTGCAGTAAGGTTGACCGGTTTCCACCCATTGCAAAAAGGTCCACCAGTTTCCACCGATTGCAATAAGGTCCACCAGTTTCCACCCATTGCAGTAAGTTCAAACAGTTTCCACACATTGCAATAAGGTCAATCTGTTTCCACTCATTGCAGTAAGGTTAATCAGTTTCCACCCATTGTAGTAAGGTCAACCAGTTTCCACCCATTGCAGTAAGGTCCACCAGTTTTCACCCATTGTGGTAAGGTCAAACAGTTTCCACTCATTGCAGTAAAGTTGACCAGTTTCCACCCATTGCAGAAAAGTTGACCAGTTTCCACCCATTAAAATAAGATCAACCAGTTTTCCCCCATTGCTATAAGGTCAACAAGTTTCCACCTATTGCAGTAAGGTCAATCAGTTTCCACCCATTTTAGTAAAGTTGGCAAGTTTCCACCCATTGCAGCAAGGAGATCGTTCCACCATGGATTCCACTGTGAATGTGCCAGATTGGGCAGTAGGGAGGGGCAAACGGTTCAGCCCGAGCATTAGTTTGGGCTGAACATTTGCTCTTTTGGCCGTTCGTCTAATACCCGAATTTGCCAAGTGTTCGCCCAAAGCTTTGCCCAATCAGGGAGCAGTGTAGACTGGTTGTTAAGGATCGGGGCCAGGAAGCCAGCCGCGGTGTCCTGAACAACCGATGAGTCATCAGCTGTCAATGGGTTTCCCCACTGACAGCTGAACAATAAAAAAAAAAAAGTGCTGGTTAAAATAAAAAGAAAGAAAAAAACAGCGCGCCTCCCCCCCCCCCCAGTCCATACCAGGCCCTTCGAGTCTGGTATGGATTTGTAGGGAGCCCCATGCGAATATGTAAAAAAAACAAAATGGTGTGGGCCCCCCAAAATCCATACTGGACCCTCATCCGGGCATGTAGCCCGGTAGGTCAGCAAGGGGAGGGGAGCGAGCGCCCCCTCTCCTGAACCATACCTGGCCCCATGCCCTCAACATGGGGTGGGGAGGGGCGCTCTGTGGAATAATCTTGAGAAAGTTTAATTTGTTTAAAAACTTTTTAATTGTCTTGAACAGATGGGGGAGGAGTATTAGATTATGTATTAAACCTCCCCTCCAGCCTTCCCTTTAGTCCAGCACAGTTGTAGCGGCTCCTCCCCTGGACTGAAACGGCTTCCTCTGATTTCACTGCACACTGTGAGCTTCTCACCATGTGCATTAGAAGCCACAGCAAGTCAGATAGTGCCCACCTCATTTCCTGACGGGAGTACATCTATTTCTATTACTTTCAATCTTGGAGACAATGGTCAAATAGATAAGGCAAATGTCCCCATCGCGGGCACAGGAATAAAAACATTAAAGGTATTTTAACCCTCACCACTCCATCCAAAACAAGAAAAAAGTTTTGGCTATACATACACTCTTAGTGTGTTAAAACAACTCCCCCCCCCCCCCAGAATGATGCTGGATGTGAAAAAAAAATGAATTGCAAAATATTCCTCTATTACCACAAAGGATATATATCCTATTTTCTGTGCAGAAAAATGTCTTTACAAACCCAGATATCACCTTGTAAAAGTAGCAGTGACATCATCACTGAGCTCTATACAGTATAGCCTGTGCAGACAGCAAAGCTGTAGGAGAGGCTCAGAGATTCTACCCTCTACAGGCAGAAAATGACAGGAGGGGGCGGAGACAAGACCAGTCACCCTGCACAATGAGAGATAGCAGAGCAGTGGGAGGGGCCCAACAGGCTCCACCCACTACAGGCTGCCTGCAGAAAACTGCTGGAGGGGGCGGAGATAAGACCAGTCACCCTGCACAAGGAGAGAGAGCAGAGCTGTGGGAGGGACCCAGCAGGCTCCACCCATTACAGGCTGCCTGCAGAAAACTACTGGAGGGGGCGGAGATAAGACCAGTCACTCTGCACAAGGAGAGAGAGCAGAGCCACGGGAGGGGCTCATCAGGCTCCACCCATTACAGGCTGCCTGCAGAAAACTGCTGGAGGGGGCGGAGACAAGACCAGTCCCCCTGCACAAGGAGAGAGGACAGCAGTGATCAGTCTTTATTACAGGAAGTCTCACACTGGATTACTGCACAGATCTGGAAGAAATACACATAACCAATGGATGTAGACAATATTTAGTTATCCCCAAGGGTAACTCCACTTTTGTATGAAAAAAATAGCGAATAAAAAAAAAATACAGCGTATACAATTTCTTCACAAGTCACATTGTAATTGAATGTTATTAAAAATTCCCTTTCCTTTTCAATCTGCAGCCGCTGTAATTTTCTGTAAAATGCAATGTACACAGATGATGTACAGAGCCCCCCCCCCCCCCGAAATGTCATTTCCTGCTTGTGTGATTGGCTCACTGATTTTCCCAGAAGTCTGCACCAAGATACAAGTCAGATTTTGTGCATCCCCTGCAACACAAATGTCATTTTTGGTGAGACACTCCCAAAGGGAAATCATGTCTAAGGCTATGTTTCCACTAGTGCGTCCCCAAAGTCGCGCGATTTACACTGCGACTTTGCTATGTGATTTGTGGTGTGATTTGTTGCGACTTTAAAAACGAAAACGACTTTGTGCGACTTGGATGTTCTGCGATTTAGTCATAGTGATGTAATTCCTTATCCTGCTTAGTTATTTCCCCTTCCTCTTTCGTTGTCACGTGTTGTATGTTGCTTAGCAAACATGTTGGCTATGCAATATGTTGGGTCAGCAGTCATTTTGGCTGCTGTAGCAGCATTCATAGATGAAGAAGAGGAGGATATCCGGAGGAGGAGAAGGCATAGGTTTTGGATCCATCCCATCATCGCCCAAAGGGAAGTGAGAGGCCAGTTTGGGGTCCTTTACAACGACCTCCGTGCTCATGAAGACAAATTCTTCAACTACACAAGGATGTCAATTAGAAGGTGAGAACATTTTTTGATGTCAACTTAAAAATGCTGCAAGATATATTTATGAAAATGTGTATATGCCTGGTCAGTGTGACTCTTTTTATAATTTTTAGCTTTGAATAGCTAGAAGTGTTAACTATAACCTGATCAAATTGTTTTAAAAAAATGGAACTAGATTTTTAAATGTTTCATTTTTACATGGTCAATGTAGATAATAGCCATATTTTTTTTCTTTACAGTTTTGATGAATTGTTGGCTTTGCTCTCTAGCCATCTAGAGCGACAAAACACAAGTTTCCGAAGGAGTATTCCAGCTGTTGAAAGACTCATTATAACATTGAGGTAACTTTTCATACCTACTTTTTCTTCTTCTTACCTTATATGTGGCATTTGGATATCCACATCATTCCTTTATCCTCTTTACATGAAGTAAAAAAATAAATACTAGCATGTAATTGTGGGTGAGATTGTTTTTACAATATTAACTTTCCCTCTACATCACCAGTGTCTTTCTCCTGCTCCTCTTCTTCCTTCACTTCCTCAGACACCTCCTTCCTAGCTCATTTTTTGTTCTTTTATTGAAGTAGCTTATTGTAAATATGTAACATTCTAATAAACTGTTCGTACTGTTCCATTTTAGGTACCTGGCAACTGGACATTCCTTTGCAAGTTTGCATTATGAGTTTTTGGTTGGCAAAACTACTGTTAGCAATATTGTCCACGATACCTGCAGAGACATCTGGAACGTCCTTAGGGATTTGGTTCTGAAGAAGCCCACTTGCGAAGATTGGTGCAAGATAGCGGACGTTTTCTGGGATCGTTGCAATTTCCCGAATTGTCTCGGGGCAATTGACGGAAAACATATGAGGGTAGTGATGCCCATCGGCAGTGGAATCAAATACTTTAACTACAAAAAATATTTTTCTTTTGTATTACTAGCAGTGGCTGATGCCAATTATTGTTTTAGCTATATAGACATAGGATCGTATGGCAGCAGCTCAGACTCCAGTATTTTCCAAAGATCATCTTTTGGAAGAATGTTGAGGGAAAATGGTCTGGACCTGCCACAGGACTGTCGGTTGCCAGGAACAAATGGGCCGCCAATGCCATTTGTGTATGTTGGGGATGAGGCCTTTGCTCTCAGTGAGCATCTATTAAGGCCTTATTCCAATAGGTGTCTGAGTGAAGAGAAGCGAATCTTTAATTACCGGTTAACGAGGGCAAGACGAGTGGTAGAATGTTCATTTGGCATTTTAGCAAACAAGTGGCGTTTGCTACATACACCTATTAATTTAAAACTTGAGAATGCAATATCTGCAGTAAAAGCAGTATGTGTGCTTCATAATTTTGTTAGAATTCGTGATGGCTATCTTTTTGAAGATTCCCTCATGCAATATCTGGAAGGTGCACAATGGAGTGCCAGTAGGGGCACCACCAATGGTGCCACTGTGCGTGAGGGATTCTCGTCGTATTTTATGTCTGCTGCTGGGTCTGTCCCCTGGCAGCAGGATGCCATTGCATAATGTATGTCATGCATTTTATTTTACTATTATTTAGATGTCTGTTATGTTTAATTGCATCCAAATGCAGAATAACAGGTCTTTAACACAAATTAGAAAAAAAGGATAAGTAGAAAATGCGTAATGTAATTTTGTGCAAGAATGCACCAAAAATAATTTTTGGTTTGGGTGAACTACACCATTTTGTTTTTGTTTTTTGAACAACCACAACAAATAATAAAATAATAAAATATTTCACTTTGAACAACACAAAAATAAAAGTCATAAAACAAATAAAATATATAATCAGAATCTTTTTTTACAAGCAAAATCTTTTTGCAAGAAGGCAAAAAAAAAAATAAGTTCCATGAACTCAAAAATTTTACGGCTGTTGTTTTGGCATCCACAACCAACAAAAAAAAATAGAACAAGTCTTAAACCCACAGCAAAAATAATAGAAAATTACAATTGCTTGTATGTTTTGTTTTCAGTGGTCCCAGAAACTGAACTATTGGTTGGTCCAGGGAAATCCACTGATGGTCCCGGGGTAATATTTCCTTTCAAGAAAAGGCGGAACCTGACTGGGTGTAGGCTGCCTAAGTTGGTGAGTGGTTGGGGGGCCGAGGGTAGAGGTAGTTGAGGCAGGAATTGGATGCAACATGCGTGGCCTTGAGGGATTCAGCATATTACCATACTGGTCACAGTATGGACGGCTTATTGGTGGAGCATACTGTGTACTTTGAAAGTGAGGGTATTGTTGATAAGGGGGATATTGGGGAAGGGGGGGTTCATATATGCTGAGGATGTTGTTGGCCCCTCACCCACAAAGGATTGAGCAGTTGACATCAAAGCCATCCTAAAGTGCATATTTTTTCTCTGGGGGTACCTGTTTACATATGTCTAAAATTACAGTGAGAAATGCTGTGTCTTCACACTGGTTTTCAGCCACTTTAGTGGACATCTGACTGACTACATCTAAAATTTTATCCATGGGTTTCACAGGCCTGGCACTTCCCCTTGAAGATCTTCTCAAAGGCCTAGAGACATTGCTAGGCCCTGGTTCTGCATCCTCCTCATTCATTGAGTTTGTTGTTGACCTTGATTCATCTACGAACACTTCGTTGTCAACATTGTCTTGGAATTGTTCTTGCTCCTCCTCCGCAGCAGCTTCCTCTGACTCATCTTCTGGTGCCAAACCCTGTGTGCTGTCTTCCCAGCTTGCTTTGGTTCTGAAATACAAATCACATATTTTTAAAGTAAGCATTACAATTTGATATGTAAAATTCATAACATATGCCTTCTGATAACTTACTCTCGCATTTCCAACACCGGTTTTAAAAAATCAAGATCCCCGGCATGGGCATATGGGGCTAATCTTTTTGAGCCGGAACCACTCCTTCCTTCTTTTAATTTTCGTAAGTACCGGTTGTAGCAGTCTTTGAGACTTCTCCATCGAGTTTGTAACGAGTACACTACAAAATATAAAGAAGATACCAAGTTAAAAAACATTCTTTATTAACTGCCCATAGGTCATTCATTTGCTAGCCTGCATAATTGATTGTGAGGAAAACAACCACTAGATATATTATCCATGACACCTGCATAATTTGTCGTGCTGAAGGATGTTGACAGGGCCATCTTTAATGTTATTTGGACCATGGGCAAATATTATTTGGTGGCCCACACACACACAAACACAGATTTACTTTCCTGCAGCCACAGGTTGCAGAAAAGAAACTAGCTAAATTCCACCATCAACACAGATAGTGTTGACAGGGGATTCCCTCCTGCCAAACCATTGTGATCTCCCAGCAGGAGAAGTGGTCCCCACCAAGAAAACCCAGTGCACATTGTCAACACACACCCATTGGTTACTGAATATTTAAATAGGTGCCAGGCGCAAAGTGCTAAGCAGCATATATCAACCACTTACTTTTTGAAGAGCGTTCTGTAGCTGATAAAGAGTCCCAGGTATCATAATATATGCGAGCCACTTCCAACCATGCTCTCTCCTTCTTTGCATGATCTTTGTAACCTGGATCTCTGAGGTCATATATTGCCGGAGGTTGTCTGACAAGCCGAATAATTTCTTCATTGTCATGAACTTGTCGCTTGTTCTTTCTAGCCCTAGGCATGCTTCCTGCTGTCTTCCACACTCACATACATCAATATAGGAAGTGATGTATTTGGGAGGAGCAGAGATCATGTGCTTCCGTAGACTTCCGTGGAAGTCGCAACAAAGTCACGGTGTCAGACATGTACATGCGACTGCATTGCGAGTTAATAACCGTTCTATGGAGAACAAGTCGCACCGAAGACGGAACAAAGTAGTGCAAGAACCTTTTTTGGAGTCGCTGCGACTTGAGTCGCACCAATTAGAACAGGGACCATTGAAATACATGGGTTTTGACTTGTCATGTGACTTGACATGTGTCAAGTCGCACAACAACTCGCAGTAGTGGAAACAGAGCCTAAAGTGATGTAGACCCTGAAACTTTCCTCATTAAAGCAATTGATTACTGATTGATAATTATAAAGTCACTCCCATTTACAATCACTGTGCACATGGATACAGAGAAACAAACGGCTATTTCTTCAGAATAACAAAAGATAGGAATCTGCTACAAAGTTTGTTACAATCCCCACAATGTACAGAGATCACCCAGAGGGGAGGGGGGTGGTTTTCTCAGCAAAAGTGGATTTAGACTGGCCATACATTATACAATTTTCCTTCAGATGTACCAAAACCATGTAATATGAGGTCAGACCTAAACACTTTCATGCCTATTTCTGACATTTACTTAGAACCCCCAAACATTTTATATATATATATATATATATATATATACTGTATATATATATATATATATATATATATATATATATATATATATATATATTTTTTTTTTTTAGCAGAGAATCAAGAGAATAAAGTGGCGATTGTTGCAATATTTTATGTCACACGGTATTTGTGCAGCGGTGTTTTAAACGCAACTTTTTGGGAAAAGGGACACTTTCGTGAATTTAAAAAAAACAAAACAGTAAAGTTAGCCCAATTTTTTTGTATAATGTGAAAGATGATGTTATGCCGAGTAAATAGATACCAAACATGTCACGCTTTATAATTGCACGCGCTCTTGGAATGGCGACAAACTACGGTACATAAAATTCTCCATAGGCGACGCTTTAAATTTTTTTTACGGTTACCAGGTAAGAGTTACAGAGGAGGTCTAGTGCTAGAATTATTGCTCTCGCTCTGATGATCGCGGCGATACCTCACATGTGTGATTTGAACACCGTTTACATACAGTGGGGACGGAAAGTATTCAGACCTCCTTAAATTTTTCACTCTTTGTTATATTGCAGCCATTTGCTAAAATCATTTAAGTTCATTTTTTTCCTCATTAATGTACACACAGCACCCCATATTGACAAAAAAACACAGAATTGTTGACATTTTTGCAGATTTATTAAAAAAGAAAAACTGAAATATCACATGGTCCTAAGTATTCAGACCCTTTGCTGTGACACTCATATATTTAACTCAGGTGCTGTCCATTTCTTCTGATCATCCTTGAGATGGTTCTACACCTTCATTTGAGTCCAGCTGTGTTTGATTATACTGATTGGACTTGATTAGGAAAGCCACACACCTCTCTATATAAGACCTTACAGCTCACAGTGCATGTCAGAGCAAATGAGAATCATGAGGTCAAAGGAACTGCCTGAAGAGCTCAGAGACAGAATTGTGGCAAGGCACAGATCTGGCCAAGGTTACAAAAAAATTTCTGCTGCACTTAAGGTTCCTAAGAGCACAGTGGCCTCCATAATCCTTAAATGGAAGACATTTGGGATGACCAGAACCCTTCCTAGAGCTGGCCGTCCGGCCAAACTGAGCTATCGGGGAAGAAGAGCCTTGGTGAGAGAGGCAAAGAAGAATCCAAAGATAACGGTGGCTGAGCTCCAGACATGCAGTCGGGAGATGGAAGAAAGTTGTAGAAAGTCAACCATCACTGCAGCCCTCCACCAGTCGGGGCTTTATGGCAGAGTGGCCCGATGGAAGCCTCTCCTCTGTACAAGACACATAAAAGCCCGCATGGAGTTTGCTAAAAAACACCTGAAGGACTCCAAGATGGTGAGAAATAAGATTCTCTGGTCTGATGAGACCAAGATAGAACTTTTTGGCCTTAATTCTAAGCGGTATGTGTGGAGAAAACCAGGCACTGCTCATCACCTGTCCAATACAGTCCCAACAGTGAAACATGGTGGTGGCAGCATCATACTGTGGGGGTGTTTTTCAGCTGCAGGGACAGGACGACTGGTTGCAATCGAGGGAAAGATAAATGCGGCCAAGTACAGGGATATCCTGGACGAAAACCTTCTCCAGCGTGCTCAGGACCTCAGACTGGGCCGAAGGTTTACCTTCCAACAAGACAAGGACCCTAAGCACACAGCTAAAATAACGAAGGAGTGGCCTCACAACAACTCCGTGACTGTTCTTGAATGGCCCAGCCAGAGCCCTGACTTAAACCCAATTGAGCATCTCTGGAGAGACCTAAAAATGGCCGTCCACCAACGTTTACCATCCAACCTGACAGAACTGGAGAGGATCTGCAAGGAGGAATGGCAGAGGATCCCCAAATCCAGGTGTGAAAAGCTTGTTGCATCTTTCCCAAAAAGACTCATGGCTGTATTAGATCAAAAGGGGCTTCTACTAAATACTGAGCAAAGGGTCTGAATACTTAGGACCATGTGATATTTCAGTTTTTCTTTTTTAATAAATCTGCAAAAATGTCAACAATTCTGTGTTTTTCTGTCAATATGAGGTGCTGTGTGTACAATATGGGGTGCTGTGTGTACAATATGGGGGGCTGTGTGTACAATATGGGGGGCTGTGTGTACAATATGGGGTGCTGTGTGTACATTAATGAGGAAAAAATGAACTTAAATGATTTTAGCAAATGGCTGCAATATAACAAAGAGTGAAAAATTTAAGGGGGTCTGAATACTTTCCGTCCCCATTGTATGCGGGCACGACTTCCGTATGCGTTTTCTTTGCTGCACGAGCTCGCAGGGATTTATCTTATTTATTTTATTTATTTTTATATTATTAAATTGTGTTTTAAAAAAAAAATAAAAAAATTGATCACTTTTATTGCTGTCACAAGGCATGTAAACATGCCTTGTGACAGTAATAGGTGGTGACAGGTACTCTTTATGGTCTAAAAGACCTCCAATCCCTCCTTTGCACGCCAAAGTATTCAGATCACTGAAAAGGGCGATTCTGAATACTGTATTTTTTAAAAATCAGTCACCATTGGCAGCCGAGTAAACCGGAAGTGACGCTGTGACGTCGCTTCCATGTTTACATTCAGGAGACTGGAAAGAAGCCGTTTACGGTTTCGTTCCAGTCTGTGGCTAGACACCGGAAGTGCCGGATGGCGGATCGGGTCTCCCAGTGGGACGGGAGGCCCGGTCAGAGCGGTGAATGGCGACGGGATGTCCCCTCCCGCTCCTCTGGGATAACAATCGAGTGGATTTTAGCCGCACCGTTTGTTTTCCCTGGAAAGCCGATCGCCCGCTCTAAAAAAAAAAAAACGGTACCGGGATGATGCCTGCAGCTGCGGGCATCATCCCAGTATAACCCCCAAAAGCTGAGGCTGCATATATGCATACGTTCGGCATACGCTCGGCGTGAAGGGGCTAAACACTTTGAATATGAATGTAATCAGGCAGGTCCTCATACTAAATAGTTGAAGGTAAATTTTAAAGGAAATTGAACAAGAAAATTGTAGAATGTATGACCAGCTTTATTCTTTATGGGGAATTTTGAACCACAGTTTTTGGGAAGTGGTTTTTACTTAACAGCTACATTGGTAAAATCAGTTCTGGTCAGTGAGAGCGTGGAAGAAAACATTCAATTGTTTTACAACTCTGTTACTCTGCCTAGCAAACAAAATATCCATCTGAAGTACGACTTCCTCTACTGTTCTGCAGACGCGACAGACAACAAAACACAACGTATAAGAAAGACTCCGCTCCGACCTGCTCAGGTAAGACCATGTTTGATTATTCCTCTTCTCCATCCCCGGAAATTTATACATTGTTTCTTTGCTGTAGAAGAAGAATCACAATGTTCAAATTGGGGTCTATTTATCACTCATGATTTAGAGATCCATCAACCAAGATTCACCCAATATTTTATAAGAACACGTGTGAATTTTTGGGTAAACACAATAATAAAACAGACCCCTAATAAAAAAAAAATAAATAAAAAAAGAGGGTGAAAATAGGCGCAGCACCGGAGTCTTTAAATGCAATGGGCTTAGCAGAAAAGATAGGGATAGTTTTTGCAGCCCATATATCACCCTGTAAGGCCTGATTCACACCTATGGCATTTTTAGTGCTTTTTGCATAAAACATTATAATTTATCATAAACACTATAATGTATCATTATATATATATATATATATATATATATATATATATATATATATATATATATATATATATATATATATATATATATATTTTGATATATATATATATATATATATATATATATATTTTTTTTTTTTTTTTACTTTTTTTTTTTCAATTTACACAATATTATATATATATATATATATATATATATATATATATATATATATATATATATATATATATACACACACTATATATATATATACAGTAGCTATCTATCTTGATAGATAGATAGATAATGGTAAATTATAGTGTTTATGTAATTTCATTCTTTTATTATAGGGTGAAAAATGTTTTGTCATTATAAATAAATAAATAAATATATATATATATGTATGGAGTTGTGACCTGTCCACGTTATTTCCAGGGAATGCACTGACATGCCTTAATCCCAAATATTGGTACAAAAAAGTGAGAGGATGGAAGCAGGACTTTGCGTTAGGCATGTCGGTGGATATATAGGCTAATTGGTCAGGGTCAAATAGAATTGACCTGAAGCCAGTATTGTATCGATGGTCCATAGTGTAGTGTAGTATCTAGGGTGATCCCTCTACATTATTATATTCCCAAAAGATTTTTTAAGGTACTGATGGTAAAAAGGTTTAATAGAGTTCATCCTAGGACAGTACAAGAGTAAATAAAAACATCATGGGATACAATTTGACATATATAGACAGTCTGGTAAAAAGCATGATACAGACAAAAGTTGTACAGTTACAGAAAAAAATGCATTGTACAATGAATATGTGCATCCATAGTTGGTAACTCAACGCGTTTCTTGGCTTTCAACCAACCATCAGGAGTCAGATGCAATTTAACTACATGTAGGACAATAAAACATCTATTAGTATACAGACAAGTATATAGAGAGAGGGTACAGAGAGAATCTAAATTTCGATGGTACTCACAAACAATGCATTGGTCGGTAGCAACCAATGTAATAGGATGCAACAGTGGTCTGGGTCAGCAAAGTCTCCCCCGGGGTTGAGGCAGAGAACATGCTCCCAACTTTGCTGACCCAGACCACTGTTGCATCCTATTACATTGGTTGCTACCGACCAATGCATTGTTTGTGAGTACCATCGAAATTTAGATTCTCTCTGTACCCTCTCTCTATATACTTGTCTGTATACTAATAGATGTTTTATTGTCCTACATGTAGTTGAATTGCATCTGACTCCTGATGGTTGGTTGAAAGCCAAGAAACGCGTTGAGTTACCAACTATGGATGCACATATTCATTGTACAATGCATTTTTTTCTGTAACTGTACAACTTTTGTCTGTATCATGCTTTTTACCAGACTGTCTATATATGTCAAATTGTATTCCATGATGTTTTTATTTACTCTTGTACTGTCCTAGGATGATTTCTATTAAACCTTTTTACCATCAGTACCTTAAAAAATCTTTTGGGAATATAATAATGTAGAGGGATCACCCTAGATACTACACTATGGACCATCGATACAATACTGGCTTCAGGTCAATTCTATTTGACCCTGACCAATTAGCCTATATATCCACCGACATGCCTCACGCAAAGTCCTGCTTCCATCCTCTCACTTTTTTGTATATATATATATATATTATACAATTAATTTAAAAAAATTAAAAAAATCTACTGCAACCCATGTATCACATTATAGTGAAAGAATGAAATGACATAAACCCTAAAATGTATCATATTTTATAAATATACATTTTTCTCCTTTCACATATATATATATTTATATTATATTATATTATATTATATTATATTATATTATATTATATTATATATACTGTTGATCAAGTTTAAAAAAAAAAAAATTATATATATATATATATATATATATATATATATATATATATATATATATATATATATATATATATATATATATATATATATAATCTCACAAAAGTGAGTACACCCCTCACATTTTTGTAATTATTTTCTTCTATCTTTTCATGTGACAACACTGAAGAAATGACACTTGTCTACAATGTAAAGTAGTGAGTGTACAGCTTGTATAACAGTGTAAATTTACTGTCCCCTCAAAATAACTCAACACACAGCCATTAATGTCTAAACCGCTGGCCACAAAAGTGAGTACACCCCTAAGTGAAAATGTCCAAATTGGGCCCAATTAGACATTTTCCCTCTCCGGTGTCATGTGACTCGTTAGTGTTACAAGGTCTCAGGTGTGAATGGGTAGCGGTATTAGCCCAAAACCAAAAATGTCCTATATTTCAGCTGAGCAATCTTTGCATGTGGTGCCTGCATTCGTTTTCTTTCCCTTGTTTTTTTCCTTCTGTAACACAACTCCTCCATGAGAGACCCACACACGCACACACGCACACACTCACACTCTGGATGAAGGAGCACAGGAGTCACAGCAGCATTGTCAGTCTGGGGGGTGATCTGGCCAGCAACACACCTCCTGTATTAGAGCGCCCCCCCACTCTGGATGAAGGAGCACAGGAGGCACAGCACACAGCAGCATTGTCAGTCTGGGGAGGAGGGGAGTGTTAGATGTATTAGCAGATTTAGATGCACTTACAAATTAAAGCCAAACTCCAGCTTACGCTTTATAATCAGTTACAGCAAACAGTTTTGGGATAAAGATTTTACATCTAAGTAGAGTGAGGTGAGTGATGAATGGCAATCGGGGGGTGGGTGGGCGTCCGCCCCGGCTCGCCACCGCAAACCTCAAAGGCAAAAGGACAAAATTGGCCACACCCCGCCGCGAAGCTGAAGCAGATCACATCCTTTATTGTCACCATAGCCAGACAAACAGAGCAGGGCCAAATTCTGACACATTTCACGCAGACATCTCGTGCCTAATCATAAAGGTTTTGCATGAATAAAAAATAAATAAAAAATAAATGCCGGCCGCATTTCTTTATTGAAACTTTTTACTGAATTTGTATACGCTTTGTAAGCGATACAGTTTTTTTATTATTAAATAAATATCCATCTGGTTTTACCTATGGCGATTTTCCCTGCCCTTTCTTTTTTGAGCTGCCATCACTACTCGAACCGTGGATGGGTCCAAAAGCGATGGGTGATGTGGATGTGATGGGTGTGGACTCTGAAGTGATGGGTGGACTTGGATATAGGAGCCTCTTCTGTAAAGGGGGACACTCTCAAGTGATTGGCGGAGTCATGTATAGGAGCCTCTGATATAAAGGGGGACACTAATGTGATGGGCGGGACACTGAAGTCATGGGCGGACTCGTGTATAGGAGCCTCTGATGTAAAGGGGGACACTAATGTGATGGGCGGGACTCCTTTAAAGAAGCCTCTTCTGTAAAGGGGGACACTAATGTGATGGGTGTGGATTCCCAAGTGATGGGTGGACTTGGATATAGGAACCTCTGATGTAAAGGGGGACACTAATGTGATGGGTGTGGACTCTGAAGTGATGGGTGGACTTGTGTATAGGAGCCTCTTCTGTAAAGGGGGACACTAATGTGATGGGTGGGACTCTGAAGTGATGGGCGAACCCGTGTATAGGAGCCTCTTCTGTAAAGGGGGACACTAATATGATGGGTGTGGACTCTCAAGTGATTGGCGGAGTCATGCATAGGAGCCTCTGATGTAAAGGGGGACACTAATGTGATGGGTGTGGACTCTCAAGTGAAGGGCGGAATCGTGTATAGGAGCCTCTGATGTAAAGGGGGACACTAATGTGATGGGCGGGACTCTGAAGTGATGGGCGGGACACTGAAGTGATGGGCGGGACACTGAAGTCATGGGCGGACTCGTGTATAGGATCCTCTGATGTAAAGGGGGACACTAATGTGATGGGCGGGACTCTGAAGTGATGGGCGGGACACTAAAGTGATGGGCGGGACACTGAAGTCATGGGCGGACTCGTGTATAGGAACCTCTGATGTAAAGGGGGACACTAATGTGATGGGTGTGGACTCTGAAGTGATGGGTGGACTTGTGTATAGGAGCCTCTTCTGTAAAGGGGGACACTAATGTGATGGGTGGGACTCTGAAGTGATGGGCGAACCCGTGTATAGGAGCCTCTGATGTAAAGGGGGACACTAATGTGATGGGTGTGGACTCTCAAGTGAAGGGCGGACTCGTGTATAGGAGCCTCTGATGTAAAGGGGAACATTAATGTGATGGGTCGGCAATCTGAAGTGATGGGCAGACTCATGTATAGAAGCCTCCTCTGTAAAGGGGAACACTAATGTGATGGGTGTGGACTCTGAAGTGATGGGTGGACCTGGGTATAGGAGCCTCTTCTGTAAAGGGGAACACTAATGTGATGGGCGGGACTCTGAAGTGATGGATGGACTTGGATATAGGAACCTCTGATGTAAAGGGGGACACTATGATGAGGGACTCTGTGAAGTTAATGTCATCAAGGTGGTTGTGTCCATCATCCCAGGCTCAGGTTTCCCGTTGTTGAGGGACATTTACATTTCAGATTGGGGGGGGAAGAGGGGGGCTCCAGATTTTAGATATTTTTAAGTGCGGTGAGATCCGGTCACATGACTCCGCTCACAAAATCCAAAAAGATTTAATGATATAAAGAATACAGACTTGCAGTAATTGTGTCTTTTTATCTGCCTGAGGATCACCTCGACCTTGTATGGTGCAGAGATGTGTCCTCCTCCTCCTCCTCTGTGGTCACCACAATACGAGTCTTTGTATCATTTCTCTCTCTTCCTCCACAGATCTCGTGATTCTAGTAAAGGAGAGACCACAGGAAGAGGGTTCTGATCATGGCCGCTCTGCTTCTAATTCTAGCGTTCTGTAAGTATCACCTGCGCCTCGGTTTCCACGCAGTGATTTCTCAGCCCAAACCTTTATTTTAAAGCCCAAACTTCAGTAAAAATATTTTTTGTTATTTTTTTAAAGGGTGGGGGGGGGGGCAGAGCCCCCGTTGTTGGGCTCTCTGGAGAGAGTTGGGCTCACTTTGGGCTCACCTTTTTTTGCAGGCAGCCTGTAATGGGCGGAGCCTGCTGAACCCCTCCCACTTCTCTGCTTTCTGCATAGGCTATGATAATGTCACTGCTACATTTACAAGGTAATGTCTGGGTTTGCAAAGGCTTATGTTGCACACAAAGTGGATTTATATCTTTTGGGGCTATTAAGGAGTACACTGTATTGTCAAAAGTATTGGGACACCTGTCTTTACACGCACATGAACTTTAAAGGCATCCCAGTCTTAGTCCGTAGGGTTCAATATTGCGCTGGCCCACCCTTTGCAGCTATAACAGCTTCAACTCTTCTGGGAAGGCCGTCCACAAGGTTTAGGAGTGTGTCTATGGCAATGTTTGGCCATTCTTCCAGAAGCGCATTTGTGAGGTCAGGCACTGATGTTGGACGAGAAGGCCTGGCTCACAGTCTCCGCTCTAATTCATCCAAAGGTGTTCTATCGGGTTGAGGTCAGGACTCTGTGCAGGCCAGTCATGTTCCTCCACCCCAAACTGGCTCATCCATGTCTTTATGGACCTTGCTTTGTGCACTGGTCCAAATAATTTGGTGATGCGGGGGGGGATTATGGTGTGGGGGTTGTTTTTCAGGAGTTGGGCTTGGCCCCTTAGTTCCAGTGAAGGGAACTCTTAAGGCGTCAGAATACCAAGGCATTTTGGACAATTTCATGCTCCCAACTTTGTGGGAACAGTTTGGGGGTGGCCCCTTCCTGTTCCAACATGACTGCACTCCAGTGCACAAAGCAAGGTCCATAAAGACATGGATGAGTGAGTTTGGGGTGGAGGAACTTGACTTCCCTGCAATACTCAATACTGAACCCTACGGACTAAGACTGGGATGTCATTGAATTTTCCTGTGCGTGCAAGGTAGGTGTCCCAATACTTTTGACAATATAGTGTACGTTTCAATAAAAGTTTTTTCATGCCAGGAGTTCAGTTTTAATACTCCTGCTGCTGCCTTTTTCCATATACTTTTGCTGCTTATGCACCTGCCATCCCCGGTTTCTGAAACCTTGACCCACCATAACCATTCACGGGAATTGTTCCCTTCAAATAGTACTCAGCAACAGCCCTGAAGGGAAGCCATTCCGCCAAAACTCGTCCGCTGGACTTTTGGTGGTTGTGCCAGGATGATATGCAGCTGCAGGCATCACCCCGGTATCGTCACCCCGGCGGTCTGCTCTCTTCTAATAGCAATCGGAGCGACTAACTAGCCACTTGATTGCTATTACAAGCAGCGGCAGGCAGGGAATGTCCCCCCACCACTTGCTTGGGCTCCCCCGTCCCACCGGGAGACCCGAGCGACCAGCCAACGGACCGGACAGCCGAGCCAAGCCTGGATCGGCTTTGATCGGCTACGCCTGATAGTAAGCCGGAAGCGATGACATGACATCGCTTTTTCGGTTTACTCTTAAACGATCAGCGCCCATTTATTAAAAACCGAAAACATTCAAAAACGCTGATCTCGATGTTTTGAATGCTTTTAAGCAGGGAGGAGGATTGGTGTTCTTATAGATCCCAGATCTCTCCAAAAAAGAGTACCTGTCACATTTTTTTTTGCTATCGCAAAGGATGTTTACATTCCTGTGACAGCAATGAAGGGGTTAAAAAATAATAATAATAATTTGGGGGGACTTTAATTTTTTTTTAATTATTCATTTTTTTTACACTTTTTTTTTTTTTACACTGTTGTTTTAATTTTTATTTTTTATCACTTTTATTGCTGTCACCAGGAATGTAAACATCCTGGTGACAGCAATAGGCATGCTCCCATGCTCGCGTACAAAGGCAAACGAGCGGGACGGTCCCCGCACGCACGCACACAGAGATCCTCCCACACATGTGAGGAACGTCAGATTTTCGGTAGTAATTTTAGCACCAGACCTCCTCTGTAAACCTAAAGTGGTAACCCGTAAAGGCTGTTCGAGCATCGCCAATGCATAGTGTAAAGGAAATTTGTAAGTTCTGTATATAATTGTATTCTATTTGGTATGTATTGCACACGGCTCTCACTGTGCACACAGCACTAATAATGTTTTCATTACATGTTTACATTCTTCATTACATGTTCTTTTGAGTCCTGATTAGAATAAGCCTGCCTATGTTACGCCCCTTGTTACCATAAACGTACAATTGTAATATTGATACCTACGTAATTATGTGTATAAAAACCTTCCATTGCATCATAATAAAGCAGAACAGTTATTTGGAAAGATGCGGAGCGTATCTTTTGTGTCTGTTCCCTACTGCAGTAGTTATTATTAATTTGGAACCACTAATCAATATGAGGATAGGAGTTGCCTATCTATAAATTCCCAGGTCAATAGTAAAATTGACATAGTTTGTTGCTGTTGCACGGGTGTGCGCAATTTTAAAGTGTGACATGTTTGGTGTCTGTTTACTCGGCGTAACATCATCTTTTATATTTTACAAAAACAATTGGATTATGTATTGTGTTTTGTTTTTTTTTTGCATTAAAACTCAAAAAAGTATTTTTTCTCACAAAATTGCATTTGCGCAAATACCGCGTGACATAAAAAATTGCAAAACCCACCAATATATATATATATGTATATATGTTATATAATGTATATGTATTTGTATGTATATGTGTATTTTTGTTTATATTTATTTATATATATATATATATATATATATATATATATATATATATATATATATACATATATATATATATATATATATATACATATACATATATATATATATATATATACACATATATATATATATATATATATATATACATATACATATATATATATATATATATACACATATATATATATATATATATATATATATATATATATATATATATATATATATATATATATACACATATATATATATATATATATATATATATATATATATATATATATATATATATATATATATATATATATATATATATATATATATATATATATATATATATATATATATATATATATATATAAATAAATATAAACAAAAATACACATATACATACAAATACATATACATTATATAACATATATACATATATACATATACATATATA
Organism: Aquarana catesbeiana; assembly: GCF_042186555.1. Classification (NCBI taxonomy): domain Eukaryota; kingdom Metazoa; phylum Chordata; class Amphibia; order Anura; family Ranidae; genus Aquarana; species Aquarana catesbeiana. The sequence goes on along the minus strand of NC_133333.1, from coordinate 12,408,377 downwards.
TATACATATGTTATATAATGTTATATGTTATATAATGTATATGTATTTGTATGTATATGTGTATTTTTGTTTATATTTATTTATATATATATATATATATATATATATATATATATACATATATATACATATATATACATATATATATATATATATATAATATATATATATATATATATATATATATATATATATATATATATATATATATATATATATATATATATATATATATATATATATATATATATAAAATGTTTGGGGGGGGGGGTTCTAAGTATTTTTCAAGCAAAAAATACTGATTGTTACATTTGAACAAAAAGTCCCAGAAAGGGCCTGGACTGGAGACGGTTAATACCTCTGCCAGGTTTCTATTGCTACCTGTGTCCCCATTGGGGAGATTTCCCACTCACTTCCTGTGCAATCACCAGGACAGGAAGTGAGGAGAACCTGTTAAAGCTTTTAAGCGTCGTCCATGGATAGTCAAATTTTACGTAGTTTATCGCCATTGCACGGGCATGCGCAATTTTAAAGCCTGACATGTTTGGTATCTATTTACTCGGCGAAACATCATCTTTTATATTTTATAAAAAACAATTGGGTTATGTATTGTGGGTTTTTTTCTAAAAAGTGTATTTTTTTTCCCCAAAAAATGGCATTTGAAAATACTGCTGCGCAAATACTATGTGACATAAAAAATTGCAAAACCCACCAATTTATTCTCTATATATATAATATAAATATAATGTTTGGGGGTTCTAAGAAATTTTCTAGCAAAAAAAAAAAAAATACTGATTGTTACTGGTGAACAAAAAGTGCCAGAAAGGGCCTGGACTGGAGATGGTTATTGTTTAATAATAATAATAATAATTATTATTATTATTATGTCCCCATTGGGGAGATTTGCCCCTCACGTCCTGTGTGGTTACCAGGACAGGAAGTGAGGAGAATCTCCCCAATAAGGACACACAACAATAATAACCTCACAGACGATCTAATGCGCATTGAAGCTTAGACCTGGTGGATGGTTTTTAGCTACAAAAGAGCAGGGACTCATAAAATGGTCCCTCATATAATATATGAAACTTTCCAAAATCATGATGGGCAGCTCTTGGCTGTAGCCACATAATGTGTTTATAACACCGTCCATCAACTAAAATGAAACTGACTGACTGCCTGTGGAGAGGGGGTTGTCACCTTGAATTATTTTATTATTTTCACTCCGTGTGACCACATCTTAGCTACTGTACGTGACACAAGCTTTGATCTGATGTGTTGTTTTCTCCACTGCTCACGCTATCAGATTTTTCTTTTTTTTCAAAAACAATTTTAAAAAATTTGTCTTTGCAAAGCCAGAGTTCACCTTGCTCTGCAGACCCCCCCACCACCGCCGGGCCAGGGTTGCGGGTAAGAGGCCTTTGCCCTTATCAATCATGGGGCAAGGTGCTTTGCCAGGAGAGGGAAACCAATGTCAATGGCATGTATCCTGGTATTCCTGGTATAGTTCAGATGTGGGGGGGAGCACACTCGCTGTCCTCTCTTTTCTATGCCAGCCAGGCCACATGCTTAGATAAGGGTCTGGTGTGGATTTGGGGGGGGGGGGGCATCCTTTTTTGCATGGTGTTCTCTGCCTAAACAGTCTGGTATCTGGGGGCAGCCGGTGGTAATACCACCGGGGCAGTCGGTGGTATTTTTTTGGAGGGGTGGGAAACAGTGCTCCCCTCCCCGTTTGGGTCATCCGCACCTCCCCCCTACCCCCCGACGGTCGGTCACCCGGCTGCAACACCCGCCCTAGGTTAGCTTCCGGGCGACCGGCTTCCCCTGTGTCTCCTCTCCTTGCATCTCCTCACTCCTCCTCCCGGCGGCCAGCATAGCTTCCCTTTGGGCGACGGACGGGCATCCGGCTATCTTCCTGTGCATCTCCTCCTCCCAGTGGCCAGAGTAGCTTCCCTCTGGGCAACCAGTTAGCTTCCCGCGCATCTCCTCTCCTCACGTCTCCTTCCTCCTCCTCCTGGCGGCTAGCATAGCATCGATCCGGGCAACCAGCTAGCTTACCATGCGTGTCCTCACTTCTCCCCCCTCCTCCTCCCGACGGCCAGTGTAGCTTCCCTCTGGGGAACCGGCTAGCTTCTTGTGCGTCTCCTCTCCTCGCGTCTCTCCTCTTCCCGACGACCAGCGTAGCTTCTCCTTTCGGCCAATTGGGAAACTTCCTGATTGGCCGGAAATGTGAATTAGTGTGACACTAGCGAATATTCATTCGCTAGTGTTACACAACTGGGTGGGCTCAGAGCGCAGTGCTCTATGCCCCGAGCCCACCCTATTTTGAAGCCTATTAGAGCCTCAGGCTCCAATCACATGCTTAAAACCCCCCCCCACCATTTGAATCCATGCGTCCATCACCCTGCATGTAGATTAGGTGGCCGGACGCATGGATAGGGGGGGCGGCATCCATGCACCCCTAATGGTCTGGCATGGACCCACACCTAAAGGTCCCCCCTTACAATCCACAGCAGACCCTCATCTAGGATAAAGGTCTGGAATGGATGTGGAGGGGAATCTCCCATCTTGTTTGCTTACAAACTGAACAAAGCGACCAGAAAATGTCATTTAGCAGCCAGAAATTAAAATTGTACTTTTTCTTTGTACATTTCTTTTTTTTTTTGCATACATCATACAGATGTGCCATTTTATAGGCAGGTTTAAGGTATCCCCTATGCATGTTGAAAAAATTGTGTATTATTAATGTTGCCATTTAATTCTTAAAAAAAATCTGTTCCCTGCCGAACGATATTTCTAAATGTTTTTTTTTTTTTTACTTGGTACATGTTCACCCTGCAGTGTACAGATGGACTTTTGTTTGATTTGGGGGGATCCCTGTGCCATTAAAAAAAACAAAAACAAAAAAAGGCCGGATGGGAAATGTCATTTAGTTTTTTTTTTTTTTTTTATAAATGTTATTACATCATACAGGTGCTCCACTTCACAATCGGGTTTGGGTCATCCTCTAAACATATTATTTATTTGGACATTTTTAATATTGCCCTTTAAGCCCTGATAAAACAGTGCTCAACTCCCCATGCCGTTTTTTTGATGTGGGATCACATAAAAAAAAAAAAAAAACAAGCTGGCAAGGAAATGTCATTTAGTAGCAATTTTTTTAAATCTATTTTTTTTATTTTTTATAATTGTCATTTTTTCTGTATTCCATTATACAGTTGCACCACTTCACATATAGCTTTAGGGCATCCCCTCTGCATAATAATTAAAGGAATTGGGCCGATTTAACATTCTAATAAAATAACTGCTCCCAGCATTGGTACATGTCCCCCCCAGGGCAGTGCCCGACTCCCCATGCCCTTTGTTTGATTTGTGGGGTCCCTGTACCATTTTTTACATTAAAAAAAACAAGCAGGCTGGGAAATGTCATTTAGTGCCATTTTTTTTCTTTATATTTGTCATTTTTGTGGTACTACATCATAAAAGTGTGTCACTTCACAGGACCGTTTAGGACATCCCCTGTTATTTAAGAGAATTTGACATTTTTAATACTGCCCTTTAAGCCCTGAAAAAAGAACTGCTCCCTATATTGGTACATTTCCTCCCAGGGCAGTGCCCAACTCCCCATGCCCTTTGTTTGATTTGTAGGGTACCTATGCCATTTTTTTTTACAAAAAAAAAAAACAAGTCGACGACAGGGAAATGTCATTTAGCTACAAATAGATTTTTTTTTCCTTTGTAAAAATCTTGCTGTAGTACATGGTGCAGATGTGCCATTTCACAGGCAGGTTTAGGGCATCCCCCAAGCATGGTATTTAAACAAAGTGGGCATTTTTAATGGTACCCTTTAAGCCTTATTTAATAGGCTGCTCCTTCACTGAACTGTATTTATTTATATTTTAATTGGTACATGTACCCCAAGGCAGCAGTCAGTTCCCCATGTCCTGTTTGATTTGTAGGGTCCCTGTGCAATTTTTTCTACATAAAAAAAACAAGCCGGCAGGGAAATGTCATTTAGTGGAGTTTTTTTTTTCTTTATTCCATCATACAGTTGCACCACTTTACATACAGGTTTGGGGCATCCCCTCAGCATAATAATTAAAGGAATTGGGCCAATTTAACATTCTAATAAAATAACTGCTCCCAGAATTGGTACATGTCCCCCCCCCCCCCCCCTTTGTTTGATTTGTAGGGTCCCTGTGCAATTTTTTCTACATAAAAAAAACAAGGCGGCAGGGAAATGTCATTTAGTGACTTTTTTTTTTTTTTTAATGTCATTTTTGCTGTATTACAACATACAGGTACACCACTTAAAAGGCAGGTTTAGGTCATCCTCTTGTTAAATTTGTTTATTGATTTTGAAAATATAAACATTGGTACAATTAACAAAATATTGATTACATTAAATGGTAGCATTAGTTGAATTTACATATCAGATCTTAGTATTTCTTGTAGTTACAAGCAATGAAAGACTTAAATAGGCTAGGTTTTAGAAAGACTAAGGTGTTACAATCAATTTTAACAATTATATAATCAAGAGCAACAAAAAATGAAAAAGTTGTTAAACTTTTAACTTTGAGTAATATGTAATAAAGAAATAAAATATTAATTACTACGAGATTCAGTTATTTATAATAGGACATTAGAGTTTACTATCTATTATTGTATTATAATTGAACATTATAAAAGTGAATGTTTCGCTACCATTTCGTTATGTAAAAATAAATAGGAGAAGACAGGATAGAATAAGGAGAAAAGAAAAGAATTAAAGGAAAGTAAAGATAAGAAGAAGAAAAAAAAAGTCTGGATTAGTAGAGGTTTCCGGGGATTTCTTAGTAACAATATGTACATAGTATCTTTTTGTCAGTTATTCAAAACAAAGTTATATAGTTACCAAGGTCTTAGTAAAGAAGTGTCAAAATTAGGAGAAAGAAAGTGGGTCACCCAAGGACTCCAAATTTTCTCAAATTTATTAGGTCATCTTTTAAGCGTGTTATTTATTTGGGCATTTTTAACATTGCCCTTTAAGCCCTGATTAAAAAGAACTGCTACCGCTACCTGACAGTGCCCAGCTTCCCATGTCATTTGATTTATGGGGTCCCTGTGTCATTTTTATGTAAAAAAAAAAAAACAAGCTGGCAGGGAAATGTCATTTAGTGTCTTTTTAAAAAAAAAAAAAAATATTTTGTTTTTTTACCGTTGTCATTCTTTTTCTGTATTACATCATACAGGTGCACCACTTCACATACAGGTTTAGGGCATCTCCTAAGCATGATATTTAAAGGAATTGGACTTTTTATTGTTGTCCTTTAAATCCTAATAAATGAGCAGCTCCCAGCATTGGTACATGCTCCCCCATGGCAGTGCCCGGCTCCCCTTTGCTTGATTTCTGAGGTCCCTGTGCCATTTTTTACATTAAAAAAAACAAGCTGGCATAGAAATGTAATTTAGTGTCAAATGGTATTTTTTTTCTTTGTAAATATTACTTTTGCTGTAGGTTTGGGGCATCCGCCAAGCATGTTATTTAAATGAATCGGGCATTTTCAGTGTTGCCTTTTAAGCCCGATTAAAAGGGCTTCTCCCCCCCACTGAACAGTATTTAAAAAAAAAAGTTCCATCGGTACATGGACCTCCTGGTGCCACCCAGCTCGCCCCACATTCTTTGACAATCCCTCCCTTATCAGCCTTGAAATTGATAAGAATTAATTTATTAAAAGTGTAACCACAGGGACAGGAAGTGAGAAGAATCGAATTTCCTGTCTACGTGGCAACGTTCCACTTTGGTGACTTCAATAATTATGGCTGATCTCTCTACTTTTTGTCCCAGGTTTTAATAGGATTGGAGTTCTTATTTTAATACACATTTTTCTACCATTGCAGGCACCAGAAGCTGCGCCGTAACCCTACCACAGCCCGTAGCTATAGCAGCCGAGGTTGGCTCCTCTGTGAATTTAAGTTGCGAATTCAGGCTGGGAACGGAGCAAGTGAGTGAGAAGAACCTCTACTGGTACATGCCGGGGCCCCAGGAAGACAGTGAATGGTTTGTGTTTCCCCATGTCGCCACGGAAATCCCCAACAACATCTGCCAAAGCTGTGTATGGCGAACCAACCAGAACAACGACACGGATATGTCACTGACCATCGCTGATGTCAGACTGCTGTATACGGGCACATACGTATGTCAGATGTCAGTGCGTGTTAACAGCAAGACAAAGACCGTGTCCGGGAATGGTACCTACCTACTTGTACACAGTAAGCAAATACATGAACCGTGCCAGGTATAGATTATATTGTAAACTGCAGGCATTTGAGGGCCCATTCACATTGTTAACCAAGCTAAGCCTAGCTGGGACCTTGATGTCTTCAGGTTGACCCAGAAGGGCAAGGCCTCTCAACAGGGGTCTCCTCCAGCAGGCTGGACTCTGTAACACATACTGCAAGCTGTTCCTGCTGCACAGGCTTCAGACTATTTATAGGTTCTTCCCCACCTTCTGGGCCCGCTTCCCAAAGGATTGGCTGAAGTCCCCATAAATATTCAAACTGTAGCCTCTACCCTCCCTCCCTCCCACTATGTTCCGGAAATCTCTAGAAGACAGGGAGAAGAAGCAGAGCAACAGCCTGTGAAATCTTAAGCAGCCTCAACTAATAGAGCCCTGCTCCTCTGGTTACCAAAATTAAATTTACCTAGCAAACTAACTAAATCTAGGAGGGTGCTACAAGTAGATAGAGCATACGTGTGTGCACAGGGTGTGCCAGGTGTGACTGGGCACACCCTAATTACCCTGTGCCGCACAGATTTCCCCTGCTGCTCGGCTGCAGGAAAAGGGTTTGGGGAATCTCTGTCCTCAGTCTCTTTCTCTGTCCCAAAAATGAGACATCAGGGGTCTGTAAGGGTTGTAAATAATTGTAAAAAAAAAAAAAAATTATTGTAGAAATTTAAAATAAAAAGAAATGTAGAAAAAGTAAAAAAATAAACTACTAACACCAATTTCTGCCCTACTGACATCGTCCACTGTTCTGCTGACACCAACCTCTGGCCTACTGGCATTGTCCATTGCTCTACTGACACTGTCCATTGCCATACTGCTATATATATCAAATATAAGGTGCACACCCTAATGCAATAGGCTGCGCACACCTATAAGATAGAGATAGATAGACAGATAGATAGATAGATAGATAGATAGATAGATAGATAGATAGATGTTGCTAGTAGACATGTGCAATTCGATTGCTTCCGAATTAGTTTCTTACATATCGGACATATCCGAATTAACGAAACCCCGTTTAACAAATTTTTTATTGTTAAATAGAGAAGGTGTTGCTAGTAGACATGTGCAATTTGTTTTGTTCTGAATTAGTTCTTTAACGAATTTCAACAAATTCTTTAATTCGGACATATCCGAATTAATGAAAACCCGTTTAACAAATTATTCTGAATATTTATAAATTCGTAAATTCGAAAATTTGTAAATTCGTTAATTCATAAATTCGTAAATTTGAAAATTCGGGAATTCGAAAATCTGAAATAATAACTAACTAATAATAACTTAACTATTACTAACTATTAAATTATAGGTATTGGAATTTCCTTTCAAATGTGGCTGTTAGTGAACTTAACGAATACGAATTTATCCGAAGTTACCAATTATCCAAAATAACGAATTTCTTATCTAAACGAATCGAACGTAATGAATTAATAATAATAAATAACAACAATAAATAAATTTGTTCCGTTCAATTTGTTTAGATGCAGCATTCTTTATTTATAACAATTCGTAACTTCAGATAAATTCGTATTTGTTACGTTCACTAGCAGCCAAATTTGTAAGGACGTTCGAATACCCATAATTTAATAGTTAGGCATTATTAGTTAGTTTGTTATTCTTTAGAATTTTCAGATTTTCTTTCTTATTTTTGGATTTTCGAATTAATGAATTTACGTATTTACGCATTTACGATAGATAGATAGATAGATAGATAGATAGATAGATAGATAGATAGATAGATAGATAGATAGATAGATAGATAGATAGATAATTATAAAGACAGATCAGTTGATACTGATTATTTTCCTTTATCTTTTTTTACTTCTAATGAAGGATCTCTGGATACATCCATCAATGTCATCACCAATAGTATCCTCTGTAGAAGTGAAGTACAAGAAGTGAAGAATGTATCTCTGATCTGGGACTATGAAGGGGGATGGATGGAGAATCGAGCACTGGAGAGTTCCTATGAGATCAGCACTGAGCTCCATATTGGAAAGATCGAGTGCCGGGGCCGGGGGATTGTGACCGCTGTTTGTTTACTCCAATACATGGGCAACAGCCTGACTAACCGGAGTATAGAGTTCCCTTGTCCAGGTAAGCCCAGGTCCGGTGTAAGTGCCCAGGTTTCCTCCCATATATGACTCTGTGTTATTTAGATAGATAGATAGATAGATAGATAGATAGATAGATAGATAGATAGATAGATAGATAGATAGATAGATAGATAGATAGATAGATAGATAGATAGATAGATGTTGCTAGTAGACATGTGTAATTCGATTGCTTCCGAATTAGTTTCTTACATATTAACAAATTTAACAAATTTTTTTCAGAATATTTGTAAATTGGAATATACGAAAATTTATAAATTCGTAAATTCGAAAATTTGTAAATTCGTAAATTTGAAAACTAATAATAACTTAACTATGACTAACTATTAAATTATAGCTATTGGAATTTTACTTTCAAATGTGGCTGTTAGTGTATAAATACGAATTTATCCAAAGTTACAAATTATCCGAAATAACGAATTCCTTATCTAAACGAATGGAACATAATGAATTAATAATATAAAAATAATAATAAATTAATTTGTCCCGTTTCATTTGTTTAGATGCGGCATTCTTTTATTTGGAACAATTCGTAACTTCAGATAAATTCGTATTCGTTACGTTCACTAACAGCCAAATTTGAAAGGAAACGGCATGGGATCCCCCTCCGGGTGCATGCCAGGCCCTTCGGTCTGGCATGGATTGTAAGGGGAACCCCCTATGCTGAAAAAACGGCGTGCGGGGTCCCCCCCAAATCCATACCAGACCCTTATCCGAGCACGCAGCCTGGCCGGTCAGGAAAGGGGGTGGGGACAAGCGAGCACCCCCCCTCCTGAACCATACCAGGCCACATGCCCTCAACATAGGGGATGGGTGCTTTGAGGAAGGGGGGCGTGCTGCGGCCCCCCCACCCCAAAGCACCTTGTCCCCATGTTGATGAGGACAAGGGCCTCTTCCCGACAACCCTGGCCGTTGGTTGTCGGGGTCTGCGGGCGGGGGGCTTATCAGAATCCAGGAGCCCCCTTCTTCTGACTTCGGGGGTCTCTTCCGTGCTCTTCAGCCTCTTCTCCACGCTCTCCAGATCTTCTCCTGGTCTCTGGTTCTTCTCTGCGCTCTCTGGTTCTTCTGCCGGGCTCCTCCACTATCTTCTGCTCTTTTGCCGCTCTTTTGCTAGCGATGGACCGGTCTTCTTCCACTGTCCGGTTCTTCTGTCGCTGTCTGGTATCTTCTGCTGGGCTCCCCCGCTATCTTCTTCCAGCTCTTTTGCTAGCGGTGGCCTGGTCGTCTTGTTCTTCTTCGTCGCCATCGCCGCCGCTGTCTTCTCCCCTCTGCTCTTCTCTTCTTCCGATGTTGACACGACGCTCTCTCCTGCTGTACTGCCGCCTGCAAGGTGTGTGGCGACTTATATAGGCATGGGGCGTGGTCACCGTGTGATGTCACCGGGTGACCCCGCCCATTACAACGACACAGTCCTGGGGCACGCTGGGAGAAGAGGGGAGAAGACGGCGGCGGCGACGAAGAAGAACAAGACGACCGGGCCACCGCTAGCAAAAGAGCTGGAAAAAGATAGCGTGGGAGCCCGGCAGAAGATACCGGACAGCGACAGAAGAACCGGATAGCGGGAGAAGACCGGGCCACCGCTAGCAAAAGAGCAGCAAAAGAGCAGAAGATAGCGGAGGAGCCCGGCAGAAGAGCCGGAGAGCGCGGAGAAGAACCGGAGACCGGGAGAAGATCCGGAGAGCGCGGAGAAGAGTCCGGAGAGCACGGAAGAGACCCCCAAAGTCGGAAGAAGACCCCCGGAGCCGCCTAATAAATTAGAATATAGAAAGGACAGAAATACTCAACTGTAAGCACCACATCCTATGATAAAGTACTAAATGGGGGATAAGGGCTGAATTGCCCAGGAGGATGGGGAAAAAGGACTTTTAAGGTGCTGTTTACATCAAAGATCTAATCCAAAAATTCTGTACAATCATATTAAAAAATGAAAATTTTTATTGAGTTAGGTTAAAATAATTAGTGTCTCTCATAGAAAATGGGACATGCTTTTAAGAACAATATGACATTAATGAATATCACCCAAAATTGTTCACATTGGACAATGCAACATAAGGCAACTACTTAAAGGTGCCATGACAATCTGCCGCTCGACATGTTTCGCTCTAATACGAGCTTCTTCAGGAGTTTAAAGGCTGTGATTGTATTGGACTCTATAATGATGGGAAAATAGACAATAAATCAATACAAATGTACAAACACATTGAAAATACATCCAATGGATGAGTAAATTAGCTTATCAGAAAACAAATTGATACAGAGCATATAAATGCATACATGTAAGTAAAAGTTTGGAGAACAGACCGTTCCACCAACTGTATATGAAAAATCATAATTTGTATATCTTACCAGGCTGTAATGCATCAATGCGACATAAATGTTTCAATTGAGTGGCGACATGAGTGTCTCAATAGAGAGGCAAATTAGTGCTAATTTTGAACCGGGAGATTCTATTATACATGTAGGGACATCGCTGCCATAATATGACCACAGGGGAACACAAAGTTATATACTGGTCCTTTAAAAGAAACAACAAGATAGAATTAGTAAGGGAGGGGGAATGGGGGGGATTATCTGAGAGTGAAGAAATCAGACTCAAAACATCCCTATTTCGTTTTAAGGTGTATTTATAGGGTAGAGCCAATTAGGAGTATTTACCTGAAGCATAAAAGTATCACGGTATATATGTTGAATAAATGTGGCTAAATATAGTAGTTTCGTCAAACCAGTCAATGGTGACTACAGAAACGATAACCGATCGCGATATTTTCTGCAGTGGAGAAAAAATATAGTATAAAGGACCATGACAGTTCCACAAGTGCGGCTCACTGCCAACTGACAGAAATGCTGTAGAGGGAGAACTTACTTTGTGGGCAGTAGTCCGGCATGCCGATTAAGGAGAACCTCACGCTGCCTCCATTGAATGGCGCCGGTAGCAGAGCTGTGGGCGGTAAATGACCGCCTTTATGTACCCCCACCACGGCGGCGTCTGATTTCGCCGCCGTGATGCGGACGCTTATTGAGGCTGGCCGCGTCATGCCCTGGGGGAGGAGGAACGCGGCGGCGTCATTCTGACGTCCGTAGCGTGCCAGGAGCGTAGTGCGCATGTCTCTGGATTCATTGAGCCCGTGAGATATCCGGGTGCCGACAGCGCCATGTTGGAAATGGGAAAAGAAAAGGTATAAAGTATTAAAACTAGACTTAAAGCATTCCGCCTAATCTAGCAACCAATAAGTAAAAATACTGGCTCATATGTATCTCTTTGTACGTGTTTAAACACCCCATTTAATGCAACAACCAGGATCAAAAAGGGGGGGGGCCACCACTCTGGGGACGATTGGCTCTACATCTCCAATAGTGGGTGCCCCAGGCGTCCGTGTGGTCTAAATTGACAGAGATCAACCCAACATAAGAGCATTCCCGGAATATTGTTGCCAATCATAAAGAGAAACAAACAAAGTTTTTGTTAAAAAAAAAAAAAAAAAAAAAAAAAAAAAAACCTTAATTGATGTTTACAGCAACAGCCTGGCAGAGTATAGCACAAAGTAAAACAGTGAAGGTTCAATGATATCAAATATAACATACACAAATATATATGGTCATAATCTAGTTATTATTAAATATTTTAACATAGCTTATACAGATATGTGACGCCAGATCAGTACAGTATTGATAATACAGAATATAGTTAATGTTTTAACATGAATTATGTATATATGTGACGTCACATTAGTACAGCATTGAAAATTTTTTTAATATGTGTGATTAGTGACCTTTTAAAGGCAAGGAAAAAGAAAGAGCAATGAAAAACAACATCAGAAAAATTCCATCAAAACAAATTTTTTTAAGCATTTTTCTAAAGGGGTATCCTTTAGTATTAAATCCACTATCGTGTTATGTTTGGGAAACCAAAAATCTTCTGAAAAACAAAGAATAAAAAAAAAAAAAAAAAAAAAAAAAAAAAAAAAAAAAAAAAGGAGGAAAAGGGCAGGGGAAAACAGAGTTATATCTAAACTGGAGATGCGCCAATTTTCAAAGGAATGGCTTAAAACTGAACGCATCGTTCATGCCTGGATGCTGGAGAGCTGACAACTCGTGTATCCAGCGTGCCTCCTTTTGGAGGAGGAGCTTATCATAGTCTCCCCCTCTTACACCCGGAGGAATATGTTCCAAGGCAAAAAAATGTAAACAGTTAGCGTCAAAGTTGTGCTGCAGACCAACATGGCGACTGATGGGAGTTTCCATTCTTTTTTTCTGTATAAGGGAAACATGGTCCCTGATGCGGCAAAAAAAGGGTCTCTTTGTCTTTCCGATATAAAACATCTTACATTCGCATAGCATAATGTATACTATACCGATGGATTGACATGTTACTGCAAATCTTGGTTTGAACAGGTGGCCGTTAGGCAACAAGAGACTACGAGTGGCTAGAATGTATCTACAGTATGAGCATTGATGGCAGGGTCTACTTCCCCTGTCGGTTTCTTTGATTTTTGCACTTGGGCTTTCATAGTGGCTATGTACAAGTGAATCTCTTAGGGATCGACAACGTCTGAAAGTAATCTCCGGATATGGATTTAGATGTTTGGCCACCTTTTCGTCTCCCATTAATAAGTACCAGTACTTTTTAAGAATATCACGTGTTTGTTGATGTTGATTAGAGTAAGTAGTGATAAGCCTGACACCCGGGTTGGTTTTTTTATAACTACTGTTATGCAAAAGAGAGGCTCTGTTTTGATTTTTAGCTCTGAGGTATGCTTTTTTAAGGCATTTTTTGCTATACCCTCGATTAAGGAAGCGTGAGCGTAAACATTTGGCTTCCCTTTCGAAGTCAGGCTCATCACTACAATTGCGTTTTGCTCGTAAATATTGCCCATAGGGCACGCTCGTGATAAGAGGAACTGGGTGGGAGCTGGTGGCATGCAATAGAGAATTGCTCGCAGAGGGTTTCCGATATAGAGTGGTTCTGATGTTACCATCAGATTTTACTGAAATTTGAGTATCCAGAAAGGTCAAACTGGATTGACTAAATTCAACAGTAAATTTGAGATTAAATCTATTAATTTTTAGGCTTTCCAAAAAAGAGAGAAGAAGATCTTTGGGACCCACCCATATAAAGAAAATGTCGTCAATAAATCTCCTCCATAGAGGGATTTGTTCCATATATTGCTGCATGTCGTCTCTGGAAAATAACTCCCGTTCCCACCCCCCCAGATACAGGTTGGCGTAGGAGGGGGCACACTTGGTCCCCATAGCCACCCCCTGTATCTGGAGGTAGTGGGATCCATCAAACAGGAAGATGTTATTAGAGAGAACAAACAACAACAACTTCAATATGAATTCATTGTACTGAGAGGATATCTCATGATTTTGAAAAAGAAAATCTTTGACAACCTCCACCCCCTGTTGGTGGGGAATAGAATTGTATAAGGCCTCCACGTCGAGGGCTACCAGCCACGCGCCCCCGGAGAGGGAGACCCCATCGAGGGCGCGTAGCAGGTCATTGGTGTCCTGAAGATAGGACACCAAACCCTCGACGTGGGGCCTCAGGAAGTCATCAATCAATTGGCTGGCTGTTTCGGTAAGACTACCATTGCCCGAGATAATTGGACGACCAGGGGGTTTAGTCTGACTCTTATGAATTTTAGGGAGAGCATACATTGTGGGTATTCTCGGAGAGGTAACATTTAGAAACTCCCAGGTGGACTTGTTGATAAGGCCACTGTGATAGGCCGAGCCAATTAGGTGTTGGTAACGATTAGTGGTTAGAGCAACATGGGTTGACGATACTTTCCGGTACCACTCATGGTTCTGGACAATAGCCAAAACCATGGATCTGTATTGGTCCCTGTCCATCACCACTAGGTTGCCACCCTTATCAGCAGGCTTGATAATGATGTTTTGATTTGATTGTAGGGATTTCAAAGCATTAATTTGCGAGGAAGTTAGATTGGTTTGGGAGATGTCTTTCCATTTGGTATTCATAATCTCTTTGGTGACTTGGTTAGTGAAAGCCCATACGTTGGGATTGCCTTGCAGGGCAGGAAACTTGGAAGATTTGGGTTTATAATTACGGGGTTTGGCAGTGCTCAAAACATGAGGGTGGACCAATGGAGGTGGGGGGGGAGGTAAGGGATCACCCGCCGTTTCGAGGGCAAGAGCCTCGGACAGGTCTGTTTCACTGATCCCCCCCTCCTCCCACAGCTCCATTAGGTCCTCCATCGCCTTAATATCATTAATGGACATGTCCTTCCAGAGGGGGTTGTCCAGAGAAGAACTCTGGACAGATGGAGAGGGTCTATCATAAAGAATTTTAAACATGAGTTTCCTCGAGAAGAGATTAAGATCTTTTATCAATTCGAAAGGGTCCACCTTTCGCGTAGGGCAAAAGGTAAGGCCCAATTGTAATACGGAGATTTCTTCTGCCGACAAAGGGCAGGAGGAAATATTGATCACCTCGAGTTGGCTTTCTGGGGTTTGGGATTCCCCAAATCCGAACTCATGGTTCTTTTGGGATCCGACACCGTCTGTGTGAAGATCGGGGCTGGACGAAAATCCTGTTGCATAGGAAAAGTGTTACAATTACTTACCGAAGTGCAAGAACCGGTGGTTGGTGCGCAAGTGGTAGTGCAAATGTTAGAAAGGGGTTCAGAGTGTGTCGGTGCGCCAGTGAGTGAACTTTTATTGGCACCCGCTCGGGTGACCATGGGTGTCTTAAGGTTGGGTGTACGTCTCACTGTACCCGTAGGTGCATTTTCTTTAGAGTGTTTAGAATTCAATGAATCCTGAGTTCTCGTGAGCCGAGTAAATTCTTGTGCCTGTAGTGAAGAAACAGAGGAAACAGATGAGTCAGAGTCACTGGGTTCACTATTTGCCTGTTTAGTTTGACGTTTTTGATTATTGCGTTTTTTCCTTCTATAGTTATTTGGTGACCAATTGTATGCTTGCTTATTGTCATACGCTAGTTTGTCTCTAATATATTTTTTTTCTTTTGTTTTTAGAACTTCTGTTACATAACTCTCCAAATTCGTTTTAAGTTCATTTTCACGTGTGGAAAAGAGGCCATCTGTGACAATTGCTGAATTGTCACGGTATAGCTTCTCAATTTCCCCATCTATGAGAGATAGCTCGACAGTATAATGTTTGCATAGGAGCTCCATCATCTTTTTGGAGCAACTCTGCAAATTTTCCTCCCATTCGAGTTTGAATTCTGGCTCCAACTGGGTGATGGTAGGGAAGATCTGAATTCTCAGACCCCAGGGAGAAATGTTCTCTTCAGTGTATTTCAAAAAGTACCATTTATTCCAAAATAATCTTGATTTTTTCTCGAGCATGCGTTGCAGTCTCGAGAAAAAACGTTCCATAGATAGACCTCCACCTGAGGTGTTTTGTGATTTATGAATATGGTCCATTAGACCATCGAAAGCATTCCCACAATAGTTGGCCATTATGAAAAGTAATAGGCTAAACCAAAAATAGATAATGAGTCAGCCTAAAAAATGAGAGTGACAAGGGAGACCCAATTTGCAGGCAAACAGGGCCCAGGTAGTGATCCGAAATAATATAATAAATAATAATCACAATAGTCACAAGAGAATTGAGAGAAAAAAAAAAAAAAAAAAAAAAAAAAAAAAAAAAAAAGAAGGAAAAGAAAGAAAAAGAATTTATCATTGAACAGCCAATTCCACTGAATACCTGTTACTAAAAAAATCCAAAAATGGATAATCAGTGAGTATATCTGTCCAGAGAAGGGTGAAGGGTGGGTAACACCCCAAATTGTAATATTAGAATATAGAAAGGACAGAAATACTCAACTGTAAGCACCACATCCTATGATAAAGTACTAAATGGGGGATAAGGGCTGAATTGCCCAGGAGGATGGGGAAAAAGGACTTTTAAGGTGCTGTTTACATCAAAGATCTAATCCAAAAATTCTGTACAATCATATTAAAAAATGAAAATTTTTATTGAGTTAGGTTAAAATAATTAGTGTCTCTCATAGAAAATGGGACATGCTTTTAAGAACAATATGACATTAATGAATATCACCCAAAATTGTTCACATTGGACAATGCAACATAAGGCAACTACTTAAAGGTGCCATGACAATCTGCCGCTCGACATGTTTCGCTCTAATACGAGCTTCTTCAGGAGTTTAAAGGCTGTGATTGTATTGGACTCTATAATGATGGGAAAATAGACAATAAATCAATACAAATGTACAAACACATTGAAAATACATCCAATGGATGAGTAAATTAGCTTATCAGAAAACAAATTGATACAGAGCATATAAATGCATACATGTAAGTAAAAGTTTGGAGAACAGACCGTTCCACCAACTGTATATGAAAAATCATAATTTGTATATCTTACCAGGCTGTAATGCATCAATGCGACATAAATGTTTCAATTGAGTGGCGACATGAGTGTCTCAATAGAGAGGCAAATTAGTGCTAATTTTGAACCGGGAGATTCTATTATACATGTAGGGACATCGCTGCCATAATATGACCACAGGGGAACACAAAGTTATATACTGGTCCTTTAAAAGAAACAACAAGATAGAATTAGTAAGGGAGGGGGAATGGGGGGGATTATCTGAGAGTGAAGAAATCAGACTCAAAACATCCCTATTTCGTTTTAAGGTGTATTTATAGGGTAGAGCCAATTAGGAGTATTTACCTGAAGCATAAAAGTATCACGGTATATATGTTGAATAAATGTGGCTAAATATAGTAGTTTCGTCAAACCAGTCAATGGTGACTACAGAAACGATAACCGATCGCGATATTTTCTGCAGTGGAGAAAAAATATAGTATAAAGGACCATGACAGTTCCACAAGTGCGGCTCACTGCCAACTGACAGAAATGCTGTAGAGGGAGAACTTACTTTGTGGGCAGTAGTCCGGCATGCCGATTAAGGAGAACCTCACGCTGCCTCCATTGAATGGCGCCGGTAGCAGAGCTGTGGGCGGTAAATGACCGCCTTTATGTACCCCCACCACGGCGGCGTGATGCGGACGCTTATTGAGGCTGGCCGCGTCATGCCCTGGGGGAGGAGGAACGCGGCGGCGTCATTCTGACGTCCGTAGCGTGCCAGGAGCGTAGTGCGCATGTCTCTGGATTCATTGAGCCCGTGAGATATCCGGGTGCCGACAGCGCCATGTTGGAAATGGGAAAAGAAAAGGTATAAAGTATTAAAACTAGACTTAAAGCATTCCGCCTAATCTAGCAACCAATAAGTAAAAATACTGGCTCATATGTATCTCTTTGTACGTGTTTAAACACCCCATTTAATGCAACAACCAGGATCAAAAAGGGGGGGGCCACCACTCTGGGGACGATTGGCTCTACATCTCCAATAGTGGGTGCCCCAGGCGTCCGTGTGGTCTAAATTGACAGAGATCAACCCAACATAAGAGCATTCCCGGAATATTGTTGCCAATCATAAAGAGAAACAAACAAAGTTTTTGTTAAAAAAAAAAAAAAAACCTTAATTGATGTTTACAGCAACAGCCTGGCAGAGTATAGCACAAAGTAAAACAGTGAAGGTTCAATGATATCAAATATAACATACACAAATATATATGGTCATAATCTAGTTATTATTAAATATTTTAACATAGCTTATACAGATATGTGACGCCAGATCAGTACAGTATTGATAATACAGAATATAGTTAATGTTTTAACATGAATTATGTATATATGTGACGTCACATTAGTACAGCATTGAAAATTTTTTTAATATGTGTGATTAGTGACCTTTTAAAGGCAAGGAAAAAGAAAGAGCAATGAAAAACAACATCAGAAAAATTCCATCAAAACAAATTTTTTTAAGCATTTTTCTAAAGGGGTATCCTTTAGTATTAAATCCACTATCGTGTTATGTTTGGGAAACCAAAAATCTTCTGAAAAACAAAGAATAAAAAAAAAAAAAAAAAAAAAAAAAAAAAAAAAAAAAAAAAAAAAAAGGAGGAAAAGGGCAGGGGAAAACAGAGTTATATCTAAACTGGAGATGCGCCAATTTTCAAAGGAATGGCTTAAAACTGAACGCATCGTTCATGCCTGGATGCTGGAGAGCTGACAACTCGTGTATCCAGCGTGCCTCCTTTTGGAGGAGGAGCTTATCATAGTCTCCCCCTCTTACACCCGGAGGAATATGTTCCAAGGCAAAAAAATGTAAACAGTTAGCGTCAAAGTTGTGCTGCAGACCAACATGGCGACTGATGGGAGTTTCCATTCTTTTTTTCTGTATAAGGGAAACATGGTCCCTGATGCGGCAAAAAAAGGGTCTCTTTGTCTTTCCGATATAAAACATCTTACATTCGCATAGCATAATGTATACTATACCGATGGATTGACATGTTACTGCAAATCTTGGTTTGAACAGGTGGCCGTTAGGCAACAAGAGACTACGAGTGGCTAGAATGTATCTACAGTATGAGCATTGATGGCAGGGTCTACTTCCCCTGTCGGTTTCTTTGATTTTTGCACTTGGGCTTTCATAGTGGCTATGTACAAGTGAATCTCTTAGGGATCGACAACGTCTGAAAGTAATCTCCGGATATGGATTTAGATGTTTGGCCACCTTTTCGTCTCCCATTAATAAGTACCAGTACTTTTTAAGAATATCACGTGTTTGTTGATGTTGATTAGAGTAAGTAGTGATAAGCCTGACACCCGGGTTGGTTTTTTTATAACTACTGTTATGCAAAAGAGAGGCTCTGTTTTGATTTTTAGCTCTGAGGTATGCTTTTTTAAGGCATTTTTTGCTATACCCTCGATTAAGGAAGCGTGAGCGTAAACATTTGGCTTCCCTTTCGAAGTCAGGCTCATCACTACAATTGCGTTTTGCTCGTAAATATTGCCCATAGGGCACGCTCGTGATAAGAGGAACTGGGTGGGAGCTGGTGGCATGCAATAGAGAATTGCTCGCAGAGGGTTTCCGATATAGAGTGGTTCTGATGTTACCATCAGATTTTACTGAAATTTGAGTATCCAGAAAGGTCAAACTGGATTGACTAAATTCAACAGTAAATTTGAGATTAAATCTATTAATTTTTAGGCTTTCCAAAAAAGAGAGAAGAAGATCTTTGGGACCCACCCATATAAAGAAAATGTCGTCAATAAATCTCCTCCATAGAGGGATTTGTTCCATATATTGCTGCATGTCGTCTCTGGAAAATAACTCCCGTTCCCACCCCCCCAGATACAGGTTGGCGTAGGAGGGGGCACACTTGGTCCCCATAGCCACCCCCTGTATCTGGAGGTAGTGGGATCCATCAAACAGGAAGATGTTATTAGAGAGAACAAACAACAACAACTTCAATATGAATTCATTGTACTGAGAGGATATCTCATGATTTTGAAAAAGAAAATCTTTGACAACCTCCACCCCCTGTTGGTGGGGAATAGAATTGTATAAGGCCTCCACGTCGAGGGCTACCAGCCACGCGCCCCCGGAGAGGGAGACCCCATCGAGGGCGCGTAGCAGGTCATTGGTGTCCTGAAGATAGGACACCAAACCCTCGACGTGGGGCCTCAGGAAGTCATCAATCAATTGGCTGGCTGTTTCGGTAAGACTACCATTGCCCGAGATAATTGGACGACCAGGGGGTTTAGTCTGACTCTTATGAATTTTAGGGAGAGCATACATTGTGGGTATTCTCGGAGAGGTAACATTTAGAAACTCCCAGGTGGACTTGTTGATAAGGCCACTGTGATAGGCCGAGCCAATTAGGTGTTGGTAACGATTAGTGGTTAGAGCAACATGGGTTGACGATACTTTCCGGTACCACTCATGGTTCTGGACAATAGCCAAAACCATGGATCTGTATTGGTCCCTGTCCATCACCACTAGGTTGCCACCCTTATCAGCAGGCTTGATAATGATGTTTTGATTTGATTGTAGGGATTTCAAAGCATTAATTTGCGAGGAAGTTAGATTGGTTTGGGAGATGTCTTTCCATTTGGTATTCATAATCTCTTTGGTGACTTGGTTAGTGAAAGCCCATACGTTGGGATTGCCTTGCAGGGCAGGAAACTTGGAAGATTTGGGTTTATAATTACGGGGTTTGGCAGTGCTCAAAACATGAGGGTGGACCAATGGAGGTGGGGGGGGAGGTAAGGGATCACCCGCCGTTTCGAGGGCAAGAGCCTCGGACAGGTCTGTTTCACTGATCCCCCCCTCCTCCCACAGCTCCATTAGGTCCTCCATCGCCTTAATATCATTAATGGACATGTCCTTCCAGAGGGGGTTGTCCAGAGAAGAACTCTGGACAGATGGAGAGGGTCTATCATAAAGAATTTTAAACATGAGTTTCCTCGAGAAGAGATTAAGATCTTTTATCAATTCGAAAGGGTCCACCTTTCGCGTAGGGCAAAAGGTAAGGCCCAATTGTAATACGGAGATTTCTTCTGCCGACAAAGGGCAGGAGGAAATATTGATCACCTCGAGTTGGCTTTCTGGGGTTTGGGATTCCCCAAATCCGAACTCATGGTTCTTTTGGGATCCGACACCGTCTGTGTGAAGATCGGGGCTGGACGAAAATCCTGTTGCATAGGAAAAGTGTTACAATTACTTACCGAAGTGCAAGAACCGGTGGTTGGTGCGCAAGTGGTAGTGCAAATGTTAGAAAGGGGTTCAGAGTGTGTCGGTGCGCCAGTGAGTGAACTTTTATTGGCACCCGCTCGGGTGACCATGGGTGTCTTAAGGTTGGGTGTACGTCTCACTGTACCCGTAGGTGCATTTTCTTTAGAGTGTTTAGAATTCAATGAATCCTGAGTTCTCGTGAGCCGAGTAAATTCTTGTGCCTGTAGTGAAGAAACAGAGGAAACAGATGAGTCAGAGTCACTGGGTTCACTATTTGCCTGTTTAGTTTGACGTTTTTGATTATTGCGTTTTTTCCTTCTATAGTTATTTGGTGACCAATTGTATGCTTGCTTATTGTCATACGCTAGTTTGTCTCTAATATATTTTTTTTCTTTTGTTTTTAGAACTTCTGTTACATAACTCTCCAAATTCGTTTTAAGTTCATTTTCACGTGTGGAAAAGAGGCCATCTGTGACAATTGCTGAATTGTCACGGTATAGCTTCTCAATTTCCCCATCTATGAGAGATAGCTCGACAGTATAATGTTTGCATAGGAGCTCCATCATCTTTTTGGAGCAACTCTGCAAATTTTCCTCCCATTCGAGTTTGAATTCTGGCTCCAACTGGGTGATGGTAGGGAAGATCTGAATTCTCAGACCCCAGGGAGAAATGTTCTCTTCAGTGTATTTCAAAAAGTACCATTTATTCCAAAATAATCTTGATTTTTTCTCGAGCATGCGTTGCAGTCTCGAGAAAAAACGTTCCATAGATAGACCTCCACCTGAGGTGTTTTGTGATTTATGAATATGGTCCATTAGACCATCGAAAGCATTCCCACAATAGTTGGCCATTATGAAAAGTAATAGGCTAAACCAAAAATAGATAATGAGTCAGCCTAAAAAATGAGAGTGACAAGGGAGACCCAATTTGCAGGCAAACAGGGCCCAGGTAGTGATCCGAAATAATATAATAAATAATAATCACAATAGTCACAAGAGAATTGAGAGAAAAAAAAAAAAAAAAAAAAAAAAAAAAAAAAAAAAAAGAAGGAAAAGAAAGAAAAAGAATTTATCATTGAACAGCCAATTCCACTGAATACCTGTTACTAAAAAAATCCAAAAATGGATAATCAGTGAGTATATCTGTCCAGAGAAGGGTGAAGGGTGGGTAACACCCCAAATTGTAATATTAGAATATAGAAAGGACAGAAATACTCAACTGTAAGCACCACATCCTATGATAAAGTACTAAATGGGGGATAAGGGCTGAATTGCCCAGGAGGATGGGGAAAAAGGACTTTTAAGGTGCTGTTTACATCAAAGATCTAATCCAAAAATTCTGTACAATCATATTAAAAAATGAAAATTTTTATTGAGTTAGGTTAAAATAATTAGTGTCTCTCATAGAAAATGGGACATGCTTTTAAGAACAATATGACATTAATGAATATCACCCAAAATTGTTCACATTGGACAATGCAACATAAGGCAACTACTTAAAGGTGCCATGACAATCTGCCGCTCGACATGTTTCGCTCTAATACGAGCTTCTTCAGGAGTTTAAAGGCTGTGATTGTATTGGACTCTATAATGATGGGAAAATAGACAATAAATCAATACAAATGTACAAACACATTGAAAATACATCCAATGGATGAGTAAATTAGCTTATCAGAAAACAAATTGATACAGAGCATATAAATGCATACATGTAAGTAAAAGTTTGGAGAACAGACCGTTCCACCAACTGTATATGAAAAATCATAATTTGTATATCTTACCAGGCTGTAATGCATCAATGCGACATAAATGTTTCAATTGAGTGGCGACATGAGTGTCTCAATAGAGAGGCAAATTAGTGCTAATTTTGAACCGGGAGATTCTATTATACATGTAGGGACATCGCTGCCATAATATGACCACAGGGGAACACAAAGTTATATACTGGTCCTTTAAAAGAAACAACAAGATAGAATTAGTAAGGGAGGGGGAATGGGGGGGATTATCTGAGAGTGAAGAAATCAGACTCAAAACATCCCTATTTCGTTTTAAGGTGTATTTATAGGGTAGAGCCAATTAGGAGTATTTACCTGAAGCATAAAAGTATCACGGTATATATGTTGAATAAATGTGGCTAAATATAGTAGTTTCGTCAAACCAGTCAATGGTGACTACAGAAACGATAACCGATCGCGATATTTTCTGCAGTGGAGAAAAAATATAGTATAAAGGACCATGACAGTTCCACAAGTGCGGCTCACTGCCAACTGACAGAAATGCTGTAGAGGGAGAACTTACTTTGTGGGCAGTAGTCCGGCATGCCGATTAAGGAGAACCTCACGCTGCCTCCATTGAATGGCGCCGGTAGCAGAGCTGTGGGCGGTAAATGACCGCCTTTATGTACCCCCACCACGGCGGCGTCTGATTTCGCCGCCGTGATGCGGACGCTTATTGAGGCTGGCCGCGTCATGCCCTGGGGGAGGAGGAACGCGGCGGCGTCATTCTGACGTCCGTAGCGTGCCAGGAGCGTAGTGCGCATGTCTCTGGATTCATTGAGCCCGTGAGATATCCGGGTGCCGACAGCGCCATGTTGGAAATGGGAAAAGAAAAGGTATAAAGTATTAAAACTAGACTTAAAGCATTCCGCCTAATCTAGCAACCAATAAGTAAAAATACTGGCTCATATGTATCTCTTTGTACGTGTTTAAACACCCCATTTAATGCAACAACCAGGATCAAAAAGGGGGGGGCCACCACTCTGGGGACGATTGGCTCTACATCTCCAATAGTGGGTGCCCCAGGCGTCCGTGTGGTCTAAATTGACAGAGATCAACCCAACATAAGAGCATTCCCGGAATATTGTTGCCAATCATAAAGAGAAACAAACAAAGTTTTTGTTAAAAAAAAAAAAAAAACCTTAATTGATGTTTACAGCAACAGCCTGGCAGAGTATAGCACAAAGTAAAACAGTGAAGGTTCAATGATATCAAATATAACATACACAAATATATATGGTCATAATCTAGTTATTATTAAATATTTTAACATAGCTTATACAGATATGTGACGCCAGATCAGTACAGTATTGATAATACAGAATATAGTTAATGTTTTAACATGAATTATGTATATATGTGACGTCACATTAGTACAGCATTGAAAATTTTTTTAATATGTGTGATTAGTGACCTTTTAAAGGCAAGGAAAAAGAAAGAGCAATGAAAAACAACATCAGAAAAATTCCATCAAAACAAATTTTTTTAAGCATTTTTCTAAAGGGGTATCCTTTAGTATTAAATCCACTATCGTGTTATGTTTGGGAAACCAAAAATATTCTGAAAAACAAAGAATAAAAAAAAAAAAAAAAAAAAAAAAAAAAAAAAAGGAGGAAAAGGGCAGGGGAAAACAGAGTTATATCTAAACTGGAGATGCGCCAATTTTCAAAGGAATGGCTTAAAACTGAACGCATCGTTCATGCCTGGATGCTGGAGAGCTGACAACTCGTGTATCCAGCGTGCCTCCTTTTGGAGGAGGAGCTTATCATAGTCTCCCCCTCTTACACCCGGAGGAATATGTTCCAAGGCAAAAAAATGTAAACAGTTAGCGTCAAAGTTGTGCTGCAGACCAACATGGCGACTGATGGGAGTTTCCATTCTTTTTTTCTGTATAAGGGAAACATGGTCCCTGATGCGGCAAAAAAAGGGTCTCTTTGTCTTTCCGATATAAAACATCTTACATTCGCATAGCATAATGTATACTATACCGATGGATTGACATGTTACTGCAAATCTTGGTTTGAACAGGTGGCCGTTAGGCAACAAGAGACTACGAGTGGCTAGAATGTATCTACAGTATGAGCATTGATGGCAGGGTCTACTTCCCCTGTCGGTTTCTTTGATTTTTGCACTTGGGCTTTCATAGTGGCTATGTACAAGTGAATCTCTTAGGGATCGACAACGTCTGAAAGTAATCTCCGGATATGGATTTAGATGTTTGGCCACCTTTTCGTCTCCCATTAATAAGTACCAGTACTTTTTAAGAATATCACGTGTTTGTTGATGTTGATTAGAGTAAGTAGTGATAAGCCTGACACCCGGGTTGGTTTTTTTATAACTACTGTTATGCAAAAGAGAGGCTCTGTTTTGATTTTTAGCTCTGAGGTATGCTTTTTTAAGGCATTTTTTGCTATACCCTCGATTAAGGAAGCGTGAGCGTAAACATTTGGCTTCCCTTTCGAAGTCAGGCTCATCACTACAATTGCGTTTTGCTCGTAAATATTGCCCATAGGGCACGCTCGTGATAAGAGGAACTGGGTGGGAGCTGGTGGCATGCAATAGAGAATTGCTCGCAGAGGGTTTCCGATATAGAGTGGTTCTGATGTTACCATCAGATTTTACTGAAATTTGAGTATCCAGAAAGGTCAAACTGGATTGACTAAATTCAACAGTAAATTTGAGATTAAATCTATTAATTTTTAGGCTTTCCAAAAAAGAGAGAAGAAGATCTTTGGGACCCACCCATATAAAGAAAATGTCGTCAATAAATCTCCTCCATAGAGGGATTTGTTCCATATATTGCTGCATGTCGTCTCTGGAAAATAACTCCCGTTCCCACCCCCCCAGATACAGGTTGGCGTAGGAGGGGGCACACTTGGTCCCCATAGCCACCCCCTGTATCTGGAGGTAGTGGGATCCATCAAACAGGAAGATGTTATTAGAGAGAACAAACAACAACAACTTCAATATGAATTCATTGTACTGAGAGGATATCTCATGATTTTGAAAAAGAAAATCTTTGACAACCTCCACCCCCTGTTGGTGGGGAATAGAATTGTATAAGGCCTCCACGTCGAGGGCTACCAGCCACGCGCCCCCGGAGAGGGAGACCCCATCGAGGGCGCGTAGCAGGTCATTGGTGTCCTGAAGATAGGACACCAAACCCTCGACGTGGGGCCTCAGGAAGTCATCAATCAATTGGCTGGCTGTTTCGGTAAGACTACCATTGCCCGAGATAATTGGACGACCAGGGGGTTTAGTCTGACTCTTATGAATTTTAGGGAGAGCATACATTGTGGGTATTCTCGGAGAGGTAACATTTAGAAACTCCCAGGTGGACTTGTTGATAAGGCCACTGTGATAGGCCGAGCCAATTAGGTGTTGGTAACGATTAGTGGTTAGAGCAACATGGGTTGACGATACTTTCCGGTACCACTCATGGTTCTGGACAATAGCCAAAACCATGGATCTGTATTGGTCCCTGTCCATCACCACTAGGTTGCCACCCTTATCAGCAGGCTTGATAATGATGTTTTGATTTGATTGTAGGGATTTCAAAGCATTAATTTGCGAGGAAGTTAGATTGGTTTGGGAGATGTCTTTCCATTTGGTATTCATAATCTCTTTGGTGACTTGGTTAGTGAAAGCCCATACGTTGGGATTGCCTTGCAGGGCAGGAAACTTGGAAGATTTGGGTTTATAATTACGGGGTTTGGCAGTGCTCAAAACATGAGGGTGGACCAATGGAGGTGGGGGGGGAGGTAAGGGATCACCCGCCGTTTCGAGGGCAAGAGCCTCGGACAGGTCTGTTTCACTGATCCCCCCCTCCTCCCACAGCTCCATTAGGTCCTCCATCGCCTTAATATCATTAATGGACATGTCCTTCCAGAGGGGGTTGTCCAGAGAAGAACTCTGGACAGATGGAGAGGGTCTATCATAAAGAATTTTAAACATGAGTTTCCTCGAGAAGAGATTAAGATCTTTTATCAATTCGAAAGGGTCCACCTTTCGCGTAGGGCAAAAGGTAAGGCCCAATTGTAATACGGAGATTTCTTCTGCCGACAAAGGGCAGGAGGAAATATTGATCACCTCGAGTTGGCTTTCTGGGGTTTGGGATTCCCCAAATCCGAACTCATGGTTCTTTTGGGATCCGACACCGTCTGTGTGAAGATCGGGGCTGGACGAAAATCCTGTTGCATAGGAAAAGTGTTACAATTACTTACCGAAGTGCAAGAACCGGTGGTTGGTGCGCAAGTGGTAGTGCAAATGTTAGAAAGGGGTTCAGAGTGTGTCGGTGCGCCAGTGAGTGAACTTTTATTGGCACCCGCTCGGGTGACCATGGGTGTCTTAAGGTTGGGTGTACGTCTCACTGTACCCGTAGGTGCATTTTCTTTAGAGTGTTTAGAATTCAATGAATCCTGAGTTCTCGTGAGCCGAGTAAATTCTTGTGCCTGTAGTGAAGAAACAGAGGAAACAGATGAGTCAGAGTCACTGGGTTCACTATTTGCCTGTTTAGTTTGACGTTTTTGATTATTGCGTTTTTTCCTTCTATAGTTATTTGGTGACCAATTGTATGCTTGCTTATTGTCATACGCTAGTTTGTCTCTAATATATTTTTTTTCTTTTGTTTTTAGAACTTCTGTTACATAACTCTCCAAATTCGTTTTAAGTTCATTTTCACGTGTGGAAAAGAGGCCATCTGTGACAATTGCTGAATTGTCACGGTATAGCTTCTCAATTTCCCCATCTATGAGAGATAGCTCGACAGTATAATGTTTGCATAGGAGCTCCATCATCTTTTTGGAGCAACTCTGCAAATTTTCCTCCCATTCGAGTTTGAATTCTGGCTCCAACTGGGTGATGGTAGGGAAGATCTGAATTCTCAGACCCCAGGGAGAAATGTTCTCTTCAGTGTATTTCAAAAAGTACCATTTATTCCAAAATAATCTTGATTTTTTCTCGAGCATGCGTTGCAGTCTCGAGAAAAAACGTTCCATAGATAGACCTCCACCTGAGGTGTTTTGTGATTTATGAATATGGTCCATTAGACCATCGAAAGCATTCCCACAATAGTTGGCCATTATGAAAAGTAATAGGCTAAACCAAAAATAGATAATGAGTCAGCCTAAAAAATGAGAGTGACAAGGGAGACCCAATTTGCAGGCAAACAGGGCCCAGGTAGTGATCCGAAATAATATAATAAATAATAATCACAATAGTCACAAGAGAATTGAGAGAAAAAAAAAAAAAAAAAAAAAAGAAGGAAAAGAAAGAAAAAGAATTTATCATTGAACAGCCAATTCCACTGAATACCTGTTACTAAAAAAATCCAAAAATGGATAATCAGTGAGTATATCTGTCCAGAGAAGGGTGAAGGGTGGGTAACACCCCAAATTGTAATTGTAATATCTGGGGGGGTGGGAACGGGAGTTATTTTCCAGAGACGACATGCAGCAATATATGGAACAAATCCCTCTATGGAGGAGATTTATTGACGACATTTTCTTTATATGGGTGGGTCCCAAAGATCTTCTTCTCTCTTTTTTGGAAAGCCTAAAAATTAATAGATTTAATCTCAAATTTACTGTTGAATTTAGTCAATCCAGTTTGACCTTTCTGGATACTCAAATTTCAGTAAAATCTGATGGTAACATCAGAACCACTCTATATCGGAAACCCTCTGCGAGCAATTCTCTATTGCATGCCACCAGCTCCCACCCAGTTCCTCTTATCACGAGCGTGCCCTATGGGCAATATTTACGAGCAAAACGCAATTGTAGTGATGAGCCTGACTTCGAAAGGGAAGCCAAATGTTTACGCTCACGCTTCCTTAATCGAGGGTATAGCAAAAAATGCCTTAAAAAAGCATACCTCAGAGCTAAAAATCAAAACAGAGCCTCTCTTTTGCATAACAGTAGTTATAAAAAAACCAACCCGGGTGTCAGGCTTATCACTACTTACTCTAATCAACATCAACAAACACGTGATATTCTTAAAAAGTACTGGTACTTATTAATGGGAGACGAAAAGGTGGCCAAACATCTAAATCCATATCCGGAGATTACTTTCAGACGTTGTCGATCCCTAAGAGATTCACTTGTACATAGCCACTATGAAAGCCCAAGTGCAAAAATCAAAGAAACCGACAGGGGAAGTAGACCCTGCCATCAATGCTCATACTGTAGATACATTCTAGCCACTCGTAGTCTCTTGTTGCCTAACGGCCACCTGTTCAAACCAAGATTTGCAGTAACATGTCAATCCATCGGTATAGTATACATTATGCTATGCGAATGTAAGATGTTTTATATCGGAAAGACAAAGAGACCCTTTTTTTGCCGCATCAGGGACCATGTTTCCCTTATACAGAAAAAAAGAATGGAAACTCCCATCAGTCGCCATGTTGGTCTGCAGCACAACTTTGACGCTAACTGTTTACATTTTTTTGCCTTGGAACATATTCCTCCGGGTGTAAGAGGGGGAGACTATGATAAGCTCCTCCTCCAAAAGGAGGCACGCTGGATACACGAGTTGTCAGCTCTCCAGCATCCAGGCATGAACGATGCGTTCAGTTTTAAGCCATTCCTTTGAAAATTGGCGCATCTCCAGTTTAGATATAACTCTGTTTTCCCCTGCCCTTTTCCTCCTTTTTTTTTTTTTTTTTTTTTTTTTTTTTTTTTTTTTTTTTTTTTTTCAGAAGATTTTTGGTTTCCCAAACATAACACGATAGTGGATTTAATACTAAAGGATACCCCTTTAGAAAAATGCTTAAAAAAATTTGTTTTGATGGAATTTTTCTGATGTTGTTTTTCATTGCTCTTTCTTTTTCCTTGCCTTTAAAAGGTCACTAATCACACATATTAAAAAAATTTTCAATGCTGTACTAATGTGACGTCACATATATACATAATTCATGTTAAAACATTAACTATATTCTGTATTATCAATACTGTACTGATCTGGCGTCACATATCTGTATAAGCTATGTTAAAATATTTAATAATAACTAGATTATGACCATATATATTTGTGTATGTTATATTTGATATCATTGAACCTTCACTGTTTTACTTTGTGCTATACTCTGCCAGGCTGTTGCTGTAAACATCAATTAAGGTTTTTTTTTTTTTTTTAACAAAAACTTTGTTTGTTTCTCTTTATGATTGGCAACAATATTCCGGGAATGCTCTTATGTTGGGTTGATCTCTGTCAATTTAGACCACACGGACGCCTGGGGCACCCACTATTGGAGATGTAGAGCCAATCGTCCCCAGAGTGGTGGCCCCCCCCTTTTTGATCCTGGTTGTTGCATTAAATGGGGTGTTTAAACACGTACAAAGAGATACATATGAGCCAGTATTTTTACTTATTGGTTGCTAGATTAGGCGGAATGCTTTAAGTCTAGTTTTAATACTTTATACCTTTTCTTTTCCCATTTCCAACATGGCGCTGTCGGCACCCGGATATCTCACGGGCTCAATGAATCCAGAGACATGCGCACTACGCTCCTGGCACGCTACGGACGTCAGAATGACGCCGCCGCGTTCCTCCTCCCCCAGGGCATGACGCGGCCAGCCTCAATAAGCGTCCGCATCACGGCGGCGAAATCAGACGCCGCCGTGGTGGGGGTACATAAAGGCGGTCATTTACCGCCCACAGCTCTGCTACCGGCGCCATTCAATGGAGGCAGCGTGAGGTTCTCCTTAATCGGCATGCCGGACTACTGCCCACAAAGTAAGTTCTCCCTCTACAGCATTTCTGTCAGTTGGCAGTGAGCCGCACTTGTGGAACTGTCATGGTCCTTTATACTATATTTTTTCTCCACTGCAGAAAATATCGCGATCGGTTATCGTTTCTGTAGTCACCATTGACTGGTTTGACGAAACTACTATATTTAGCCACATTTATTCAACATATATACCGTGATACTTTTATGCTTCAGGTAAATACTCCTAATTGGCTCTACCCTATAAATACACCTTAAAACGAAATAGGGATGTTTTGAGTCTGATTTCTTCACTCTCAGATAATCCCCCCCATTCCCCCTCCCTTACTAATTCTATCTTGTTGTTTCTTTTAAAGGACCAGTATATAACTTTGTGTTCCCCTGTGGTCATATTATGGCAGCGATGTCCCTACATGTATAATAGAATCTCCCGGTTCAAAATTAGCACTAATTTGCCTCTCTATTGAGACACTCATGTCGCCACTCAATTGAAACATTTATGTCGCATTGATGCATTACAGCCTGGTAAGATATACAAATTATGATTTTTCATATACAGTTGGTGGAACGGTCTGTTCTCCAAACTTTTACTTACATGTATGCATTTATATGCTCTGTATCAATTTGTTTTCTGATAAGCTAATTTACTCATCCATTGGATGTATTTTCAATGTGTTTGTACATTTGTATTGATTTATTGTCTATTTTCCCATCATTATAGAGTCCAATACAATCACAGCCTTTAAACTCCTGAAGAAGCTCGTATTAGAGCGAAACATGTCGAGCGGCAGATTGTCATGGCACCTTTAAGTAGTTGCCTTATGTTGCATTGTCCAATGTGAACAATTTTGGGTGATATTCATTAATGTCATATTGTTCTTAAAAGCATGTCCCATTTTCTATGAGAGACACTAATTATTTTAACCTAACTCAATAAAAATTTTCATTTTTTAATATGATTGTACAGAATTTTTGGATTAGATCTTTGATGTAAACAGCACCTTAAAAGTCCTTTTTCCCCATCCTCCTGGGCAATTCAGCCCTTATCCCCCATTTAGTACTTTATCATAGGATGTGGTGCTTACAGTTGAGTATTTCTGTCCTTTCTATATTCTAATATTACAATTTGGGGTGTTACCCACCCTTCACCCTTCTCTGGACAGATATACTCACTGATTATCCATTTTTGGATTTTTTTAGTAACAGGTATTCAGTGGAATTGGCTGTTCAATGATAAATTCTTTTTCTTTCTTTTCCTTCTTTTTTTTTTTTTTTTTTTTTTTTTTTTTTTTTTTTTTCTCTCAATTCTCTTGTGACTATTGTGATTATTATTTATTATATTATTTCGGATCACTACCTGGGCCCTGTTTGCCTGCAAATTGGGTCTCCCTTGTCACTCTCATTTTTTAGGCTGACTCATTATCTATTTTTGGTTTAGCCTATTACTTTTCATAATGGCCAACTATTGTGGGAATGCTTTCGATGGTCTAATGGACCATATTCATAAATCACAAAACACCTCAGGTGGAGGTCTATCTATGGAACGTTTTTTCTCGAGACTGCAACGCATGCTCGAGAAAAAATCAAGATTATTTTGGAATAAATGGTACTTTTTGAAATACACTGAAGAGAACATTTCTCCCTGGGGTCTGAGAATTCAGATCTTCCCTACCATCACCCAGTTGGAGCCAGAATTCAAACTCGAATGGGAGGAAAATTTGCAGAGTTGCTCCAAAAAGATGATGGAGCTCCTATGCAAACATTATACTGTCGAGCTATCTCTCATAGATGGGGAAATTGAGAAGCTATACCGTGACAATTCAGCAATTGTCACAGATGGCCTCTTTTCCACACGTGAAAATGAACTTAAAACGAATTTGGAGAGTTATGTAACAGAAGTTCTAAAAACAAAAGAAAAAAAATATATTAGAGACAAACTAGCGTATGACAATAAGCAAGCATACAATTGGTCACCAAATAACTATAGAAGGAAAAAACGCAATAATCAAAAACGTCAAACTAAACAGGCAAATAGTGAACCCAGTGACTCTGACTCATCTGTTTCCTCTGTTTCTTCACTACAGGCACAAGAATTTACTCGGCTCACGAGAACTCAGGATTCATTGAATTCTAAACACTCTAAAGAAAATGCACCTACGGGTACAGTGAGACGTACACCCAACCTTAAGACACCCATGGTCACCCGAGCGGGTGCCAATAAAAGTTCACTCACTGGCGCACCGACACACTCTGAACCCCTTTCTAACATTTGCACTACCACTTGCGCACCAACCACCGGTTCTTGCACTTCGGTAAGTAATTGTAACACTTTTCCTATGCAACAGGATTTTCGTCCAGCCCCGATCTTCACACAGACGGTGTCGGATCCCAAAAGAACCATGAGTTCGGATTTGGGGAATCCCAAACCCCAGAAAGCCAACTCGAGGTGATCAATATTTCCTCCTGCCCTTTGTCGGCAGAAGAAATCTCCGTATTACAATTGGGCCTTACCTTTTGCCCTACGCGAAAGGTGGACCCTTTCGAATTGATAAAAGATCTTAATCTCTTCTCGAGGAAACTCATGTTTAAAATTCTTTATGATAGACCCTCTCCATCTGTCCAGAGTTCTTCTCTGGACAACCCCCTCTGGAAGGACATGTCCATTAATGATATTAAGGCGATGGAGGACCTAATGGAGCTGTGGGAGGAGGGGGGGATCAGTGAAACAGACCTGTCCGAGGCTCTTGCCCTCGAAACGGCGGGTGATCCCTTACCTCCCCCCCCACCTCCATTGGTCCACCCTCATGTTTTGAGCACTGCCAAACCCCGTAATTATAAACCCAAATCTTCCAAGTTTCCTGCCCTGCAAGGCAATCCCAACGTATGGGCTTTCACTAACCAAGTCACCAAAGAGATTATGAATACCAAATGGAAAGACATCTCCCAAACCAATCTAACTTCCTCGCAAATTAATGCTTTGAAATCCCTACAATCAAATCAAAACATCATTATCAAGCCTGCTGATAAGGGTGGCAACCTAGTGGTGATGGACAGGGACCAATACAGATCCATGGTTTTGGCTATTGTCCAGAACCATGAGTGGTACCGGAAAGTATCGTCAACCCATGTTGCTCTAACCACTAATCGTTACCAACACCTAATTGGCTCGGCCTATCACAGTGGCCTTATCAACAAGTCCACCTGGGAGTTTCTAAATGTTACCTCTCCGAGAATACCCACAATGTATGCTCTCCCTAAAATTCATAAGAGTCAGACTAAACCCCCTGGTCGTCCAATTATCTCGGGCAATGGTAGTCTTACCGAAACAGCCAGCCAATTGATTGATGACTTCCTGAGGCCCCACGTCGAGGGTTTGGTGTCCTATCTTCAGGACACCAATGACCTGCTACGCGCCCTCGATGGGGTCTCCCTCTCCGGGGGCGCGTGGCTGGTAGCCCTCGACGTGGAGGCCTTATACAATTCTATTCCCCACCAACAGGGGGTGGAGGTTGTCAAAGATTTTCTTTTTCAAAATCATGAGATATCCTCTCAGTACAATGAATTCATATTGAAGTTGTTGTTGTTTGTTCTCTCTAATAACATCTTCCTGTTTGATGGATCCCACTACCTCCAGATACAGGGGGTGGCTATGGGGACCAAGTGTGCCCCCTCCTACGCCAACCTGTATCTGGGGGGGTGGGAACGGGAGTTATTTTCCAGAGACGACATGCAGCAATATATGGAACAAATCCCTCTATGGAGGAGATTTATTGACGACATTTTCTTTATATGGGTGGGTCCCAAAGATCTTCTTCTCTCTTTTTTGGAAAGCCTAAAAATTAATAGATTTAATCTCAAATTTACTGTTGAATTTAGTCAATCCAGTTTGACCTTTCTGGATACTCAAATTTCAGTAAAATCTGATGGTAACATCAGAACCACTCTATATCGGAAACCCTCTGCGAGCAATTCTCTATTGCATGCCACCAGCTCCCACCCAGTTCCTCTTATCACGAGCGTGCCCTATGGGCAATATTTACGAGCAAAACGCAATTGTAGTGATGAGCCTGACTTCGAAAGGGAAGCCAAATGTTTACGCTCACGCTTCCTTAATCGAGGGTATAGCAAAAAATGCCTTAAAAAAGCATACCTCAGAGCTAAAAATCAAAACAGAGCCTCTCTTTTGCATAACAGTAGTTATAAAAAAACCAACCCGGGTGTCAGGCTTATCACTACTTACTCTAATCAACATCAACAAACACGTGATATTCTTAAAAAGTACTGGTACTTATTAATGGGAGACGAAAAGGTGGCCAAACATCTAAATCCATATCCGGAGATTACTTTCAGACGTTGTCGATCCCTAAGAGATTCACTTGTACATAGCCACTATGAAAGCCCAAGTGCAAAAATCAAAGAAACCGACAGGGGAAGTAGACCCTGCCATCAATGCTCATACTGTAGATACATTCTAGCCACTCGTAGTCTCTTGTTGCCTAACGGCCACCTGTTCAAACCAAGATTTGCAGTAACATGTCAATCCATCGGTATAGTATACATTATGCTATGCGAATGTAAGATGTTTTATATCGGAAAGACAAAGAGACCCTTTTTTTGCCGCATCAGGGACCATGTTTCCCTTATACAGAAAAAAAGAATGGAAACTCCCATCAGTCGCCATGTTGGTCTGCAGCACAACTTTGACGCTAACTGTTTACATTTTTTTGCCTTGGAACATATTCCTCCGGGTGTAAGAGGGGGAGACTATGATAAGCTCCTCCTCCAAAAGGAGGCACGCTGGATACACGAGTTGTCAGCTCTCCAGCATCCAGGCATGAACGATGCGTTCAGTTTTAAGCCATTCCTTTGAAAATTGGCGCATCTCCAGTTTAGATATAACTCTGTTTTCCCCTGCCCTTTTCCTCCTTTTTTTTTTTTTTTTTTTTTTTTTTTTTTTTTTTTTTTTATTCTTTGTTTTTCAGAAGATTTTTGGTTTCCCAAACATAACACGATAGTGGATTTAATACTAAAGGATACCCCTTTAGAAAAATGCTTAAAAAAATTTGTTTTGATGGAATTTTTCTGATGTTGTTTTTCATTGCTCTTTCTTTTTCCTTGCCTTTAAAAGGTCACTAATCACACATATTAAAAAAATTTTCAATGCTGTACTAATGTGACGTCACATATATACATAATTCATGTTAAAACATTAACTATATTCTGTATTATCAATACTGTACTGATCTGGCGTCACATATCTGTATAAGCTATGTTAAAATATTTAATAATAACTAGATTATGACCATATATATTTGTGTATGTTATATTTGATATCATTGAACCTTCACTGTTTTACTTTGTGCTATACTCTGCCAGGCTGTTGCTGTAAACATCAATTAAGGTTTTTTTTTTTTTTTTTAACAAAAACTTTGTTTGTTTCTCTTTATGATTGGCAACAATATTCCGGGAATGCTCTTATGTTGGGTTGATCTCTGTCAATTTAGACCACACGGACGCCTGGGGCACCCACTATTGGAGATGTAGAGCCAATCGTCCCCAGAGTGGTGGCCCCCCCCTTTTTGATCCTGGTTGTTGCATTAAATGGGGTGTTTAAACACGTACAAAGAGATACATATGAGCCAGTATTTTTACTTATTGGTTGCTAGATTAGGCGGAATGCTTTAAGTCTAGTTTTAATACTTTATACCTTTTCTTTTCCCATTTCCAACATGGCGCTGTCGGCACCCGGATATCTCACGGGCTCAATGAATCCAGAGACATGCGCACTACGCTCCTGGCACGCTACGGACGTCAGAATGACGCCGCCGCGTTCCTCCTCCCCCAGGGCATGACGCGGCCAGCCTCAATAAGCGTCCGCATCACGGCGGCGAAATCAGACGCCGCCGTGGTGGGGGTACATAAAGGCGGTCATTTACCGCCCACAGCTCTGCTACCGGCGCCATTCAATGGAGGCAGCGTGAGGTTCTCCTTAATCGGCATGCCGGACTACTGCCCACAAAGTAAGTTCTCCCTCTACAGCATT